>NC_083589.1:18400104-18535104 GCF_027579695.1 Neoarius graeffei | reverse complement strand
ACTTTTATTGTACACGTTAAAGTTATCAGCTTATACAGAAATATCCTCAGTTTCAGACCTGCTGGCAAAATAAATCTAGCTAACAAGCATTTGATATAGACCCCTTCACATGTTTGTAAACAAACCGACCGTTGCCAGGATGCGCACGCAGCCTGGACCCAGAAACAATGGCGCTGCCCATAGACGGCATTATGAGCTGTCAGATTATGCCAAACAATTGTCATTACAAGATCGAGAATGCTACATAAATAAGTTAACTCTAACAAGTGGACATCGCCTACCGGATCCGTATTTAATTAAAGAGTGGACGGACGATGTTAGTAAGTTCCCTGGTATAGTTACAATGGCCAGATATATACTCGTACCTTATTGACAAGACTTCAGTGTACACCCACGAAAAACTTTGTGCCTACAAGTCTTTAGACGCATATGATTATGTTATGTGCGGGCATGTACAACTTGATTAACAATGGGACATTCATATTCATTTTGTTTTAATCAAATTATGCCAGTGATGTGATGGCAATGTGGCTTTAGCTACAACAGCAAATACCAACACTAAACAGCAATTTGCAGGAGGTAATGGCATGAAAGGAATGATAGTGTAAAGAGTGCAGCTAAGAGAAATCAGAGCTGCGTAAAAAGCGAGAGGCAGAGACCAGAAATGAAACTGAACGGGGCGGGGGCTAGGTTAGAGCAGTCAACGTAAGTTGGCATTTAGAGTGAGGGCACACAATTTTACCTTTCCATCCTTGCTTTAAAATTGTGATTTTCGGCATACACAAATAATGATGGCACAAAATCTGGACTGCTTGAGTCAAGCGAGACCTCTCCTACAAACAAAATTGCATGCAAAGCTAAGTTAACATGCTAACAATATTCATTACATTGTGTAACTATGACCCAGCTAATCAGACAAATGTTACCAAAGTATTTTGCTACATCAATAAACGAAGACTAGAAAGAATAAAAAAGAAAGATTTAATAAATAGCCTGATCTTACCTGTGATGAAGTGGGCGCTGCAAACCCGCGCATTTTTGATGGTCCTTTCATCCCAGTCTACACGTTTGATGGCTTGTAGCCATAGACGTCTGCAATTTTTTTTGGAATGGGTGAGATCCTGCTGGAATTCTGAACATTTTAACCCCATCACTGCTACGATTCTGACACCCGAAAACACAACAACTAGGCATTTCTGAGTCTTTTTTGGGTCCAGGCTGCGCGCGCAATTTCCGCTTACCTATGAATGACGTTTACTGCGAAGGGGTCTATACGGCAGTCATGTTAAGAATTAAGTTATACAGCTTTATTACATTTTAGATATAGCTTTTTTTATTATACATGTATTACTCTTTAACTGTTACGTGGCTGACCAAGCAAGTTTACAGTGAGTGTAAACAAACTAGCATACTAAATTAGCCAGGTTAACTAGCTAGCTACCAGAGTGAAAACTATAATTATTATAATCCCAGAGAATGAAAAATTAAGCAGATGAATAAGTGATCACTGGCTGTTTGGACATAAATGGACACAACGCTGATAAAAATGATATATGATTAGACATGGCGAGTTATGAGGACTCCTGTTTAGCTCCGAAACTAGCTAGCTCGAAAGCTAAGCAGGAGCAGTGCAGTGAAGAGACCGGCTGCACTACTCTCCACGCCGGCCTCAGCTGTGCTCACAACGCGGCCGGACATGGACACTGGTGCGGGCTGAGTTCTGCCAAAAGCAACCGCACTAGCTAGCGGGGGGAAGCTGGTCATCTGTCTATCTCGCTCTCTATCTCTAACCATTTCCAATTTTTCCACACTGCCCCCCCGCGCGCGCATGTGTATACACAACCAAAGTGAGCCAATAAGCCTGCGCGAGCCTTTAAGTGCCAAATTCAGAAACAATGCACAGAAACAACACCGAAACACCACTGCAGCTCCATGCACACTGTTTCTGGTGCAAATATACACACTCCGCATTAATTTCTCTTTCCACACTTGGATCCAAGATGGCTGTGTGTGTTTCTGTGCTCACCTCTTAGCTTCAATTAAGGTTCAAACATTGAGGTCTTGTACAATTTGTTGTACGTGTATTTATTATTATGGGCACTCCCCTTTTAGTTATGCTGTCATAGTTAATCTTGCCAGAGTCCCTGCTTGCACTCAGTGCAAAATGTATAATGTTCTTTACTGTCATCTTTAGATGACATTGGACATATCTAGCAGCCTGTACTGAGTCAAATGAAATTGTGCCTGAAACCCTCCCAGCAGAGACGCACACTGAAAGTGGTTGCCAGACGGAACTCCGTGGGTTACAAATATCTCAAATGGAGCAGTGCAGTGGATATGACTTGTGAATTGGTGGAACTTAAGAAAAAAATATTGGAAGCTGATTTAATTTGAGGCGGCATGGTGGTGTAGTGGTTAGCACTGTTGTCTCACAGCAAGAAGGTTCTGGGTTCGAGCCCAGTGGCCGACGAGGGCCTTTCTGTGTGGGGTTTGCATGTTCTCCCAGTGTCTGTGTGGGTTTCCTCCGGGTGCTCCGGTTTCCCCCACAGTCCAAAGACATGCAGGTTAGGCTAATTGGTGGCTCTGAATTGGCCATAGGTGTGAATGTGAGTGAGAGTGGTTGTTTGTCTCTGTCAGCCCTGCAATGACCTGGCGACTTGTCCAGAATGTACCACCTTTCGCCCGTAGTCAGCTGGGATAGGCTCCAGCTTGCCCGTGACCCTGCACAGGATATAAGCAGTTACGGATATAGGATGGGTGGATGATTTAACCTGATAAGATTGCCAAAGTATGCTGTGCCTTGTGTAATTTATCTCCACTGAAACATTTGATTAGAATGATTTTACTTTGTCTATGAAAAGGAAATAGAATTAGCATAAAATAGTACTACTTGCTTCGTGATTGTTTTTATTACGTGCTTTTAGACTGTGTTTGTACTCTGTCAAAGATTGTTATTGTTTGAAATGTAAAGGTTTGTTGGGTGAATAATTAGAATATCAAAATATGTTAATAAAATATATTACTTATATACACGTCCTAGCATTCTGGATTTATATATCATCCAACATGGTGGCGGGTGCATACATCACACTGTTTTTGTTGCGTGGTTGTACACGAAGAATAGCATGACCTGAGAATTTGTGTACATCTGTTCCTAGTGGATACTGTAGAATAATGTAGTTGTGCCTAGTCTTTTGTAGATTTTCTTATTTCTGTGGTAAAAACACTCGTGTTAGTCTCATGTTAGCTCTAGTCCAGTTTGTCAGGTTTTTTTTAAATTGTTTAAAAAAAAATAGCAAATTTTACAGTTCATATGAACATTATTGTGATTTATGTGTACAATGCAAAAACATTGCTCAAACAATTTATTAATAAATGAAGCATCATTGTACATGGTGTGTTGACTTGCTAACAAATATTAGCATATCTTAAAACCAAATCCATAGCAAGCTGGTAAAATTAGTGAAAATATTTCTGCAAATGTGTATCTGTCAGATTCTTGGGTTGGATCTGTCCCTGGATGCTGCTGCACTGGGGTCCTGTCCGGTTGACCAAGGGGAACCTAACATAGATTTTATTGGAGTAGTGAGACATTAATAATGACACAGCCTCAAAAAAAAAAAAGAAAAAGAACTTGAGAGGCTATCACACTTAAGTGAGTAACTCTGTAATATGCAGTTGAGAATCAACATACCATCATCCAGTAAATGGACTAGCAGCTCCTTCTGAGATTCAGTGTTACAAACCTTTTTCAACATGTGTGCTTCCCTGAAGAGCTAATGTCATTAGCTAGGGTTGACAGGTTTTCCAGCCCAACCACATTTCAAACAACACAAGACCTGAAACTAGTAAAAAAAAATAATAATAAGCATTGAAAAACCAAGGCCCAGGCCCTTAAGGCAATTCAATTCAACTGTATTCAATTCAATGCCTTTATTGTCATTACATAATGTACAATGATAATTAGGTATCGCCAGTGGTACATACAGCAGACAGACAAGTAAACACAATTCACACTATATAAAAAAGCAGTAAATAAATATAAAAAATAAAGCAGAGCGCAAAATTGCTGTGTCTGTGTGTGCTGCCACCTTGGCACATCGGTCAGTGCTGATGTCCATTTCTGCAGCCCTTAGCTATAGCCTATTACATAGGGTTACAGTGGGGGGCTAGTCCTCTGGTAACCACGAGAGTTTGACTGCCTACTCACATCTCTATTGTGGCATGCCTTGCCAGATGGCAGTAGATACCATTTTTATGATGGTCTTTGGTATGACCTGACCATGAGAAGAACTCATGATCTCCTGGTCAAGAGGCAGACATGCGAAACCATGAGGCTAGCTAGTGGTCATACAGACATTATCCACTCCTTAATTCCTCTTTTTCCCCTCTCTTATTCTTTACAGTATATCTGACATGATGCTGGATAGCACAGACACAACGTCTGCACATACAAGATCTTTTTTTTTTTTTTAACTGAACCCAATTTGGTGTAAAAATCGTGATGCAGGAACCCTGTCCGTAACTGTTCTGTCTACTGCTCCTCAACAGAATATGTTAATAGAGGGTGCATGTGGCAGCATGAGTCCTGTCTCAATGGGCCTCTCACTATGGGCTTTGTTGCAGTACCTATTTTGGTCCCTAGGAGTAATAACTTTATGGGGCAATGAGCAGATCAACAGAACATTGACACTGTATATCCAGTGTTCCCCTACCATTATATTGGGGGACTCCCCCCCCCCCACACACACACACGTTTTAAGGTCTGAAAAACCTTGGAGTTATAAAAAGAGGAATTACTGCTGTTTATCAGACAGTCATGGTGCATAACATGAATGCTTCTGCCTTTTATGTTCAATTCTGAATATACTGGTCTTTGGTCACATTTGAATTAAATTTGGTTTGAGTTTAGGAAATTACTGAATATGGGCAATTTCTTTGCACATCTCTATGCAATTCAACGCTGAAAATAAACACAAGTATATGATTTATATAACTACTTTAAAGTAGAACTTGTCAGTTCCAGTCCTGAAGAGCTGTAGTTCAGTGCACTTTGGTGATTTTGGTTCAATAATACATCTACTAATCCTGATAATTAACTAGTAAGGTTATGGATGTGAATTGATCATGGAAGACGAGTTGAGAAATCAGAAACCATGTTTTGAACCACCTGTGTTACTGTGATTTATGATCAAACTCCATGTTATTGTGGCACTTGACTAGTCCAGTACAAATTTTATAGCTCGATGATCATGTTGTTGACTTATTAATGATATGAAAGAAAAAGAGTCTGGGATGAAGAAATTTAAATATTTAAAGGATAAGCTCTCTGGACATGCACATCTGGAAGAAGGTGGCAAAACTAGGTTGTCAGCTGTTTGTCATATTTTTCACAACAGACAGTTCTGCTAGTCTATAAATAGTGGGATAAACCTGGAAAATCCTGGAAATCAGAAGTTCTTTTATTCAACACAGTAACAATTTACTTAATGTAAATTGTTACATGTACATTCAATAAAATAAGTTTTAACACATGCAACAGGTTATTATATAATTTCTGATGAAATCCTGTTAGAGCGGCATGGTTGTGTGGCAGGACATCGCCAGTTCAATCCAGAGCTCAAGTTATTGTCTCTGTGCAGTTTCTCATGTTCTTATCATTTCCATTTGAGGGTGATGCCAAATCTCAACACAAGCGAATGCCATTGAGTAATACTAAAGCGACGTGCTGGACAGCATTTTCTACCACCACCATCATCATCATCTTTCGGAAGAATGGTATTCATATTTTCAGTACAGTTCCAGAGATGCCAAGGTGCATTGAAGCCATTCTGGCAGATTGTGGTGGCCCAAAAACCTTAATCAATTTATGTTGGTTATTCTTTGATTTTGTCACCTCTGTATGTATACAGTATAGGCTATACAATGTGTATTAGGTTGCTTTAAAGTGCATGGCATTCATCAAGAAGAATGGTAAGAGCTACAAATTCCTAATATTCTTCTCCCTAATTGCATTCTTTCTTTTTCTTCTTCTTCTTCTTCTTCCTTAGTGGTTGCTTTACTGTTTCTATAGGCAAGCAGTAGATGTGCATAGGTATGTTCTTATAGTAGCTTGTCACCCATGGCCTATAAAAAATAGAGGTGTATATTAATGTCATTTTTTTTAATTGACATGGATGTTTTTAAAAAAATTCTAACAAATAATCAAGTGTGTGAAATACATTCACAAGCCCATGTTTTTACACCTCAAAGAATCAACTTTCAAGCCAGGAGAAGAAATAGGATGTTCTCCACTTAACCATCAAAGGTGTACACCCAGTGGCAAAATAACATGGTTCCAGATCCGCCAAGGCTAGAGACTGAACAATACTGGAAAGGGATATGGGAGAAGGAAAACTCGCATAATGACAGTGCTCAGCGGCCTGAGAGCCAAATACAGCAATCTCCCTGAACAAGACCCAGTCCAGTCCCCCCAGGATTTCGCGGGCCTTTTTTGTGATTGTTGCGAGCTAAAATGTCTGATGTTGCGGGGGGGTTTCCCCAAAATTGCGATGAAAGTTGTGGTGTTTTTTAGGTTTTTGTTGCGATTACATTGCGGGAGGAAGTGAAAGTTGCGAGAAATTGTTGCGATTTTCTCTTTTTGTGATTAAAATTGAGTGATATGTTAAATATTAAGTTATTACTGAAAAACTATTGATTAAAAAAACAAAGACACTGAGACCCTATAAACAACTTTACCAATATAAAAGATTACCAGGACTACAAAAATGCAGAAAAATAGGCTTTACTTATCCAAATGCACCTGTTGGTTCAAAAGTTAAAGTGCATAGAACCTCATAGCACAACATGAAGTTACCTTAAAATATAATATAAATGCCTCAGCTTTCATGTAAGAAAAAAAAACTATTAATACTAGTACTGTGTGCGGGCAGTCTCTCCTAAAGACTAAATTAAACAATAATTATAAACTAATAAAATAAATGGCTCAGGCTTCATAGAAAAAAAAAACAATTTGAACAGAATCTCACAGTATGATACTGAAGCTGTCTAAACAATGGAAAATAAAATACCATTTTGGCAAAAATATTGGCATCCATTAATTTCTTGTATTAAGTAAAAAAAATAAACTGCACACAGTCCTTCACTGTAAACATAACACACTTTCAGTAACAGAATTTAAGCCTGTATAAACACTGACTCGCACATGCAGTGTTGCCAGATACTGCTGACGTTTTCCAGCCCAAAATATGTTCAAAACCCGCCAAAATGCACTTAAAACTGCCCTGGCAACACTGCGCACATGCTTCTTCTCTTGAACGTATACATGGAAGTAAGGCGGAAGGTAGTTTGTCGACGTCACCTCAAGACAACGCCAACGATTGGTCAAATTTGCGGGAAAGTTGCGGTGATTGGATATAATTGCAACACTGCCCTGAATTCGCGGGTATTGGTTGAATTTGCGTTGAAGTTGCAAATCGCAACATCGCGAAATCCTGGAGGGTCTGCCAGTCATGATCACTGTGGCAGACATCCAAATAAGAATCTCGAAAATGAAGAACAGGACAGCACCAGGCCCAGATATGTTTCATGCCTACTGGATAAAGACGCTAACCTCACTACATGAGCACTTGGCAGCACAGATGAACCATGGATGGGACTCATGGATGGGACTCACACTGAATGGCAGCAAGAGAACAGTCAGCTCTTGAAGCTGATGTGTTGGAAGCAGGAAAAATGGGCAAGTGTAAGGCTCTGAGCGACTTTGACAAGGGCCAAATTGTGATGGCTAGATGACTGGGTCTAAGCATCTCCAAAATGGCACATCTTGGTGTTCCCAGTATGCAGTCCCAGTAGCAGAACTACTGTAGCACAAATTACTGAAAAATTAATGCTGACACCTTTCTGTTTTAGCCAGCATTAACCGTTTTCAGCAGTTTGTGCTACAGTAGCTCTTCTATGGGATTGGACCATATGGGGTAGCCTTCATGGCCCATGCAAATCAATGAGCCTTCGACACTCATTACCCTGTCGCTGGTTCACCGGTTGTCCTTCCTTGGACCACTTTTGGTAGGTACAGTACTAACCACTGCATACCGAGAACACCCCACAACATGTGCCATTTTGGAAATGCTCAGACCTAGTCATTTAGCCATCACAATTCAGCCCTTGTCAGAGTTGCTCAGATCCTTACACTTGCCCATTTTTCCTGCTTCCAACACTGTACTCTTGCTGCCTAATATGTCCCACCTCTTGACAGGTGCCATTCTAATGAGATAATCAATGTTATGGCTGATGTGTGTGTGTGTGTGTGTGTGTGTATGTATATATATATATATATATATATATATATATAATTTTTTTTTTTGTGCGTGTGTGTGTGTGTGTTAGCTGGCTAGCTTGTTGCTAACAAAGCAGAAACATGTTTTTCCCCCACTTTTAGGAGGTCAAAAATGACATAATTCTCAGCTTTGACTTTCTACTTTGAATGCAGAATAAACTCCAGAATGAGCTCCAAACTCATATGCACAGACAGAGATGCCTACTAGTACGGATTGGCCGTATTTTGTACGGAAAAGTTACGTAAATATGATGTTACGGCAAACAGTGTTATTCTGTATGGAATTATTATAAAGTCTTAAAAAATTCCAGTGAGTTGTTTTTAAATGTCCAAGCAACTTTTTCAATCCATGCGCAATTCACGGTTATTTATTTTTACGACAACCACACATGCTGTGTGTGACATGTGCAGATACCGCACATTTGTTCGCGCTATTTTCGCTCGACATAACACACGCATGGTGCTGCTTCTCAATAGTGGAAATGAAACTCTCAGTATCGGGACAAGTGAAACACAGGTCTCAGGTGTTCCTCCCACGATATACACGTATGGTAGAATGGCTGTGCATTACACCCAGTCAAAAGGGCAATGGATACGGGCACTGCAAACTGTGTAGAACTGACATTAACATCACTCATGGTGGTCGCGATGACTGCAGGCGGCATGTCAACTCCAAAAAACATATGGAGTATGCTGAAATGGCGAGTCAGGCGGAAAGTAAATCTGGGGGTATCCAGCAGTTTTTTACGAAATCTGTGGATGAAAAGACACTGAACGTGACACGTGCTGAAGCGGTGATGGTTGACCTGTGGTTGGAGTTGAACTTGCCGATTAGTGCCATGGACAGGATAACGTCTGCAGTGAAAACCGCTTTCAAGGACTCTGACACAGCGAAAGCATTTCGGTGCTCGCGTTCAAAGGTGACAGCCATGATTGTGGAGATGGTGGCAGACACGAAGGGTGGATTGATCAAATTAATGAGAAGTTCACCATTTGCTATATCCACTGATGGCAGCAATGATACAGAAAAGCTGTTTCCCCTCGTTGTGTGGTCTGTGGATCCTGTAACACATACTGTTCAATCAGATCCAGTAGCGGTGCCCATACCGTATGTGAAGGTTCAGCAACAGGAATTTTAAATTGGTATTTTAGATCTATTAATGGTTTTTGTTAAGACTTCTGTGTTAACTTTTATGTTATTAACAACTGATAAAGTTGTGTTTTGATTTTCTTTATAAAGTTAATTTTGCATGATTTGTTTTGTTTCTTTTCTAGCTATTATTTAACTTCAAAGACAGATAGAAGCTGATTTCAAATGGCTCTATGTTTCTGCATGGCATGCTGCATGTTGATTTCGAATGGTACTATGTGTTACATTAAATTATATGTTAGAGCTGTGCCAGCAATAACCATATGAGAGGAGTGGGAGGTACTGAACCATTTACAAGTGCATGGTAGGGTAAATAGGACATACAGGGTGGATGTTGCCTTAGAAATAAATTGAAACATGATGGGGTTGAAAACAAAAAGCCTCCCACCCCTCCTACATAGTTATTGAAGGAATAGTCCTTAGTTTAATCATCATTTTATAATGCTGTTAAATAACTGGCAATGACTTTGAATGTGTCAGTTGAATCATAATGTAAATTATTGATTTTTTAATCCATTTTGTTCTATTCAATAAAAACACACTAAACTTTTACAGAATGCACTCTATACTATAGTATTGATATCACTGCAGTTATATCTAATATGAAGTAAAATAGTGTAGATACAACTCTGTACTAGTCAGTAGTTACAAATGTACATGTAGTATGATCAAAAACAGAATTTTATGATTAGTGTTGTTGGGATTGTGACAAAAACTTTATCATTCCACTGTTTTAAATACAATTATAAATGTCATTTTATTCAATGTCTCTTCTGAAACATTATGCTGAAGTATTTATATATTGGGACATTAAGATAACAATGTCGGACTCTCTTTGGCATGAAATAAGAAATTTTTTAAAAATTTTATTAGAATCCGTTAACAGGTAGAACATTTTGCCAGGCAATATAATATAATACTTTTGAGGAGTTACATTCAATACCAATGATTGGTAGTCAACCGTAATGACTGCAAACAGGGAACACTATTGTATTTAGAAAAATGTGATATATTGTACAGTATGCTCTAGAAATTTGTTGAGTGGAAATTCAGTTGAGATGGCTGCTAGTGTTTTGTTTATTCAATTCACACAAAACAGTACTTTTTAACAATTTAAATGTTAAACATATTGGTATATGCACCTCTTTATAATGGAAATGCGCATAAATTAATGTTACTGAAAGTCATTCCAAAATACTGAAAAATGTTTTCAAGAATACTGAAATTCAAAATTTGGGGTAGGCATCTCTGCACAGATGTCTGAGTGTGATTTGAAGCCACACCCTCCAGAGCCACCTAAAGCAATGTACTGTTATGTGTCTTGTTTAAGGGCACATGTAGCATTGGTCAGGAGAAGGGTAGTAACATTATAGCTGCCCTCCAGCACAACCCCAGTTCCCTATGATGCTTTATCTCAGTTCTGAGACAGCTAGTTTCAAGTGTATCTCATTGCAGCCTGTGGGATTGCATGTGGGTGGAGAGAGATGTCACGTGTTTACAATACATGGAAGCTATGATGTACAATGGTCAGGGTTAGGGGTGGGATCTACTCTTACATCGGTCACATCCAATCCCACAGGTTGCAGCCAGAGGCCTCTTGCTGGTTTTTCCATAGCTGTGCTACTGGTACAGAATTTGATAGCGGTCATACTTGGTAGTGCGCTGGTTGAGGATGAGGAAGCACAAACTTCTCCAGCGTTGGTGGTTTTCGTCCTGCCTTACGCGCTCCAGTTCCTGCTGTCTCTCCTCGTGCATACACCGTCTCTCCCTCAGGTCCTGCTCGATACGAATCAGCTGCACACAAACATACACACATAAAAGTCAAAAATAACTTTGTGTGTGCCACAGTAGAGATTTCATTGTGTTCATATATTTTATTTATTTTACGGAGTGATGTAGTTCCTGGTCTATTGAGACGGGTATAGAGATATTAGGTTATGCCAATCATGTACTGTTTGTCTACACAAACAAATAATCCAACACAGGCATGTGATGTAGGAGCTTTGTCAACCACAGGGAATAGAATAGAGTAACACTCTAACGTATGAGTTGGCTAACTGAACTGAGAGCTATTTTACATTTACCTCTGCCAGTAAACAATTGTCTCCTGATTTCATCTGCTGCTTTTTTAATGCATCCAGGAAGGCATCCTCAGTGAGCGTCTCCACCGTCTGAGCAGCAGCAGAGTCAGTCAGTGGGAATACACATGGGCTGTGTGAAAAATAATGGAGGACCACACTCTGAGATCTACTTTAACATTTTTAAGTATTGCAATTCCTGTGTATCGTCCTGAGGTGCTCTTCCTTTCCATACTATGAATACATAAATCTAGAGTTGGTGCTGTTAGGTAGACCACTGACTGGAGAATTGCACCATTGACCAGAAGGGACAAAAAGGCATTTCTTTCCATCTAATATTTATACAGTTCCATGAATTGCTATTCACAGGTCTGGAGAAATAATCCCATTTCTCTTCTCTTCTGAAATGAATTGCAGAGTAAAGCATATAATCACTGCACGTTACATGTCTGGAAAAAGTAGACCCAAGAACGAGAAGCATGGAGGATCTTGCCTCACATCCTTCTGTCCTCTCTCCTCCATCTGCTCAACTATTTGGGAGCAACTCGTCTGAAGGTAGAATTTCAAAGGTTGCTGCAGTGCACAAACAAAATGAACAAAGGTGTTTGGTCAAATCTTTTTAACCACAATGCTGTTTTATTTATAGAGTTAGGTCTGTGAGTGACATACTGTATCGTATAAGGCCTAGAATTCAGCTTCTGTGTGTGTGTGGGGGGACCTCTTTTTTTTTCTGTCAGCATTGTAAGCTGTAATCAAGCCGGCTGTCTAAATACTGAGTGCTGCCATGAGGAAATGAGATACTCACTTGAATGCAGCTGACTGCAACTTACCCTACCCCCCCCCCCCCCCACACACACACACACACACACGCACATCTCAAAAAATTAGAATATCGTGAAAAAGTTCAATATTTACATCAATTATTTAAGAAAGTGAAAATGTAATATATTCTAGACTCATTACACATAAACTAAAATGTTTCAAGCATTTTTCTATTTTAATTTTGATCAGTATAGCTGACAGCGCAAAAAAACCCTCAAAATATTAGAATTTTTGATTTTGAGTAAAACAGTATAAATATGGTTTATTTCTCAGGCCCTGTCCACACGGCAACGGATTCAGGTGACTCCGATACAATTGCTTATCGTTTAGGCCTGGCGTCCACACGGCACCGGCGTTTTGGGTGCCCAAAACGCAATCTTTTTGAGAACGGGTTCCAGAGTGGAAAGATCTGGCAACGTTGCCGTTGTGAACTCGTCTGGATGAGTAGAACGGATTTGTTTACGATGACATCACAACCACATGACTGTGAGTGCTTCACGCCGGGTAGAAGTGTAACGAATATCACCAGAAAAAGCCTTACAGAGCACTAGTGAGAGTGAAACACGAGCTTGGATATTATTATTATTATTATTATGTTCAGTGTTAGTTCATATTAGTAATGCAAGAAGCAGAATAGTGACAGTAATAGTGAAGCAAAAACATGCAATTGTACAAACACTGCAGCTCTACAGCAAAATATTCATTTATGAAATGGTCTGATTCTTAACACCAGTAGTGCCAATGATCTTCTCATTGCGATGCGAGGTGTCAACAAATCCTATAACTTGGTTCATGAAACGCGCTTACAAAATATTTTCACTGTGAATATTTATTGTGTAATGGTGCAATCCCGCCAGCAAAAATAGGGGAAAAAAGGAGCGATCTCACCTCTTCAGATGTTGATTTAAGTCCGACAATACATTCCTCAAAAAGGGCGTAGAGGAGCAAATTAATCCAATTTATTCCGGACCAGGCGGCACGGTGGTGTAGTGGTTAGCGCTGTCGCCTCACAGCAAGAAGGTCCTGGGTTCGAGCCCCGGGGCCGGCGAGGGCCTTTCTGTGTGGAGTTTGCATGTTCTCCCCGTGTCCGCGTGGGTTTCCTCCGGGTGCTCCGGTTTCCCCCACAGTCCAAAGACATGCAGGTTAGGTTAACTGGTGACTCTAAATTGACCGTAGGTGTGAGTGTGAATGGTTGTCTGTGTCTATGTGTCAGCCCTGTGATGACCTGGCGACTTGTCCAGGGTGTACCCCGCCTTTCGCCCGTAGTCAGCTGGGATAGGCTCCGGCTTGCCTGCGACCCTGTAGAAGGATAAAGCGGCTAGAGATAATGTGATGTGATGTGATGTGTGATATTCCGGACCATTAAAGACGCTGCCTTCCGCATAGAATCATACGTCATCCTCGCCGCCATATTGGAGAGGTCAAAGCGGAGAATAAAGATTAGCTGCGTTTAACTGTACCAACAGGTTTACCGTCCAAACGAGATCATATGGGATTACCTTTCACAGGTGAGAAACAGCAAATTAATCCATCAACATGTATCATTCAATTTATTCCGGACCATTAAAGACGCCGCCTTCCGCGTAGAATCATGTGTCATCCTCGCCGCCATTTTGGAGAGGTCAAAGCGGAGAATAAAGATTAGCTGCGTTTAACTTTACCAACAGGTTTGCTGTCCAAACGAGATCACATGGGATTACCTTTCACAGGTGAGACTGGAAAAATACTTTTCATTGTATTTGGTTATTATAATGTAATTTTACAAACAGATTTTCCTGACTTTGTGGCTAATATGAAGTCTCGCGCATAATAGTTTATGCGCATGCGTCCTTACTTCTTCTATTGTTCTGGTGTCTCCGAAGGGACCGTCTTACAGCGCCCCTAGAGGTGTGGCATGTGTATTGCATCGTTTTCAGCAAGCGTTGCGTTGCCATATGGACCTGATATTTTACTGATTGTTGCCCATTTGGACGCGATATATTTTTAAATAACATCTCGTTGCCGTTGTCGTGTGGATGTAGCCTCAGTCTAGTTCAGTACATACAATCATGGGGAAGACTGCTGACTTGACAGTTGTCCAGAAGACAATCACCGACACCCTCCACAAGGAGGGTAAGCCACAGAAGATCATTGCTGAAAAGGCTGGCTGGAAAAGGTACACAAGCAACAGGAATGACTGCAGCCTTGAGAGGATTGTCAAGTAAAGTTGATTCAAGAACTTGGGAGAGCTTCACAAGGAGTGGACTGAGGCTGGTGTCAGTTCAACAAGAACCACCACGCACAGACTTCTTCAGGATAGGGACTACAACTGTCGCATTCCTAATATCAAACCACTCCTGAACCAGAGACATCATCAAAAGCATTTTACCTGGGCTAAGGAAAGCAAGAACTGGACTGTTGCTCAGTGGTCCAAAGTCCTCTTTTCATTTTGCATTTCATTTGGAAGTCAAGGTCCTGGAGTCTGGAAGAAGACTGGAGAGGCACAGAATCCAAGGTGTTTGAAGTCCAGTGTGAAGCTTCCACAGTCTGTGATAATTTGGGATGCAATGTCCACTGTCTTTTATTAAGTCCAAAGTCATTGCAGCTGTCTACGAAGAGATTTTAGGGCACTTCATGCTTCCATCTGCTGACAAACTTTATGGAGATGCTGATCTCCTTTTCCAGCAGGAATTAGCACCTTCCCACAGTGCCAAAACTACGACCAAATGGTTTGCTGACCATGATATTACTGTGCTGATTGGCCAGCCAACTTGCCTGACCTGAGCCCCTTAGAGAATCTATGGGCTATTGTCAAGAGGAAGATGAGAAATGCCCAACCCAAAAATACAGATGAGCCTTAGACTGCTATCAAAGTAACCTGGGCTTCAGTAGCACCTCAGCAGTACCACAGGTTGATCGCCGCCACGCCACGCCACATTGATGCAGTAATCCATGATAAAGGAACCACAACCAAGTACTGAGTGGACAAATGAACATACTTTTCAGAAATTGGACATTTCTGTATTGTAAATCCTTTTTTGATTGAGCTTAGGAAATATTCTAATATTCTGAGATACTGGATTTCTAATTTTCATGAGCTATAAGCCATAATTATCAAAATTAAAACAAAAAAGCTTGAAATTGTTCACTTGTAATGAATATAGAATATATGAAAGTTTACATTTTTTAATTAAATTACAAAAAAAAAACATTTTTCATGATATTCTAATGTTTTGAGATGCACTAGTACTTTATCCACAAACACATTTTATCAGGGAAAGAAAGAAAGCACAACTTTATTCATCACACTTGTGAAATTCCTCTCTGCATTTAACCCATCTGAAGCAGTGAACACACACGTGAGCAATGAGCACACATACCCAGAGCAGTGGGCAGCCATGCTAACAGCGCCCAGGGAGGAGTTGGGCATTAGGTGCCTCTCTCAAGGGCGCCTCAGCCCAAGGCCATCCCATATTAGCCTAACCAGTCTTTGGACTGTGGGGGAAACCGGACCACCCAGAGGAAACCCACGCAGACATGGGGAGAACATGCAAACTCCACACAGAAAGGCCTCCACCGGCTGCTGGACTCGAACCCAGAACCTTCTTGCTGTGAGGCAATTGTGCTAACCACTTACACCACCGTGCTGCCCCAAGGACACCACACCTAACCTGTACACTCACAGGCCATTTTATTAGCACCAAAACCCACTTTGACTGTTGAATGACTGGATAATTTGGGTTTGGATAAAACATCTAACCAGTGGAGACAGACGACAAGGATGCTTGCACATTGTGCACTGCAACAGTCAGTACTGTTACACCTACTAAACTGACCCATATAGTGATTTACAGTGGGGCAAAAAAGTATTTAGTCAGCCACCAATTGTGCAAGTTCTCCCACTTAAAAAGATGAGAGAGGCCTGTAATTTTCATCATAGGTACACTTCAACTATGAGAGACAGAATGGGGGGAAAGAATCCAGGAAATCACATTGTAGGATTTTTAATGAATTAATTGGTAAATTCCTCTGTAAAATAAGTATTTGGTCACCTACAAACAAGCAAGATTTCTGGCTCTCACAGACCTGTAACTTCTTCTTTAAGAGGCTCCTCTGTCCTCCACTCATTACCTGTATTAATGGCACCTGTTTGAACTCGTTATCAGTATAAAAGACACCTGTCCACAACCTCAAACAGTCACACTCCAAACTCCACTATGGCCAAGACCAAAGAGCTGTCAAAGGACACCAGAAACAAAATTGTAGACCTACACCAGGCTGGGAAGACTGAATCTGCAATAGGTAAGCAGCTTGGTGTAAAGAAATCAACTGTGGGAGCAATTATTAGAAAATGGAAGACATACAAGACCACTGATAATCTCCCTCGATCTGGGGCTCCACGCAAGATCTCACCCCGTGGGGTCAAAATGATCACAAGAACGGTGAGCAAAAATCCCAGAACCACACGGGGGGACCTAGTGAATGACCTGCAGAGAGCTGGGACCAAAGTAACAAAGGCTAGATCAGTAACACACTATGCCGCCAGGGACTCAAATCCTGCAGTGCCAGACGTGTCCCCCTGCTTAAGCCAGTACATGTCCAGGCCCGTCTGAAGTTTGCTAGAGAGCATTTGGATGACTGGGAGAATGTCATATGGTCAGATGAAACCAAAATAGAACTTTTTGGTAAAAACTCAACTTGTCATGTTTGGAGGAGAAAGAATACTGAGTTGCATCCAAAGAACACCATACCTACTGTGAAACATGGGGGTGGAAACATCATGCTTTGGGGCTGTTTTTCTGCAAAGGGACCAGGACGACTGATCTGTGTAAAGGAAAGAATGAATGGGGCCATGTGTCGTGAGATTTTGAGTGAAAACCTCCTTCCATCAGCAAGGGAATTGAAGATGAAACGTGGCTGGGTCTTTCAGCATGACAATGATCCCAAACACACTGCCCGGGCAACAAAGGAGTGGCTTCGTAAGAAGCATTTCAAGGTCCTGGAGTGGCCTAGCCAGTCTCCAGATCTCAACCCCATAGAAAATCTTTGGAGGGAGTTGAAAGTCCATGTTGCCCAGCAACAGCCCCAAAACATCACTGCTCTAGAGGAGCTCTGCATGGAGGAATGGGCCAAAATACCAGCAACAGTGTGTGAAGACCTTGTGAAGACTTACAGAAAACGTTTGATCTCTGTCATTGCCAACAAAGGGTATATAACAAAGTATTGAGATGAACTTTTGTTATTGACCAAATACTTATTTTCCACCATAATTTGCAAATAGGGCGGCACGGTGGTGTAGTGGTTAGCGCTGTCGCCTCACAGCAAGAAGGTCCTGGGTTCGAGCCCCGGGGCCGGCGAGGGCCTTTCTGTGTGGAGTTTGCATGTTCTCCCCGTGTCCGCGTGGGTTTCCTCCGGGTGCTCCGGTTTCCCCCACGGTCCAAAGACATGCAGGTTAGGTTAAATGGTGACTCTAAATTGACCGTAGGTGTGAATGTGAGTGTGAATGGTTGTCTGTGTCTATGTGTCAGCCCTGTGATGACCTGGCGACTTGTCCAGGGTGTACCCCGCCTTTCGCCCGTAGTCAGCTGGGATAGGCTCCAGCTTGCCTGCGACCCTGTAGAAGGATAAAGCGGCTACAGATAATGAGATGAGATGAATTTGCAAATAAATTCTTTAAAAATCAGACAATGTGATTTTCTGGATTTTTTTTTCTCATTTTGTTTCTCATAGTTGAAGTATACCTATGATGAAAATTACAGGCCTCTCTCATCTTTTTAAGTGGGAGAACTTGCACAATTGGTGACTGACTAAATACTTTTTTTGCCCCACTGTATCTAACTGAAAAAAGGACAATTACCTCATCTCATTATCTCTAGCCGCTTTATCCTTCTACAGGGTCGCAGGCAAGCTGGAGCCTATCCCAGCTGACTACGGGCGAAAGGCAGGGTACACCCTGGACAAGTCGCCAGGTCATCACAGGGCTGACACATAGACACAGACAACCATTCACACTCACATTCACACCTACGGTCAATTTAGAGTCACCAGTTAACCTAACCTGCATGTCTTCGGACTGTGGGGGAAAACGGAGCACCCGGAGGAAACCCATGCGGACACGGGGAGAACATGCAAACTCCACACAGAAAGGCCCTCGCCGGCCACGGGGCTCGAACCCGGACCTTCTTGCTGTGAGGCGACAGCGCTAACCACTACACCACCGTGCCGCCCAGGACAATTATGGACAATTAAAAATATGTTTTTGTCATATTGCCTAATCTTTTTTCTACTTTTTTTCCCTTTATTCCTGTGTGTGAGAGCTGACAGATTGAACAGGTCAAACATTTTACATGTAAACTGTGATAAATGGGTTCCATGAGGAAGCAGCTATACATTTATAACCAGACTGTTGTACAATACACTATCTTTAAACACTGACATCTTTTAACAATGACATATTAGAAAGTGCAAATACATTGAATATAAATTGATTATTTCTGATTATAATCATAATTATTTTATTATTATAATCATAATTATCTGATTATAATCATACATACAATAAACCAAATATAAGATGCTCCTAGACATTTTTACTCATTTCAAGCTTGAAATAATATTGAGATGATCATTGGCAGATAATTTAGCACAGTTTAAGCATTTATTTCTAGAAAGAATAGAATAAGAAAATGTAAAGCTTGAAATAAAAACATTTTTTTTTAAAAAAAAGCTCTGAAATAGTGTTAATAAATCATTGGTTTATTGAAATCTCAAGATATTTTCACTTGCTGAGATGTTTCATATAGAGAATGGTTATCGGTTTCATAAATCTTTGCTATTAAAATTCCTCATAACCTACCTTCCCATCTGTATTCATGGATCTTGAGCCTCCAGGTGTGAGTGTTATGTGTACTGTTGTGTTGTAAATTCTCTTAATCCAGGTACAAGTTTTCCTCCTGTCTGGGGAGCAATCGCTCTTTTCAGTCATCCTGTTTTGGCATCATTCTTCAATAATGCAGCACTTCTATGGTTTCTCCTTCCATGACTTCAAGTTTCCTGCTGTGTGACCATGCATTCCTCCATTGCTCCTTACATCTAATTAGCATCTGTGAGTTCTGTGGTCTTACAGCGTGAATAAGTCATAAGAGCTCGCTGATTAGTGGCTCACGTTCCTGCAAGCGTTGCTTTTCAGGAGCCTTTAGACAGCTGACTGCTCTTCCTGTTTGATCTCTCCTGCCACTTTGATGCACAATGCCACTTCAACACCATGCAGGTTCTGTAGAGGTTCTGTAGCTCCTTTTATTACTTATTAGATTTAGTTAATTAGATTTAGACTGTACCTCCTCTGACTGTGGAGAATACCAAAACAAGAGACAGGAGATACAAATACCTCTTAATTAACAACCTCTACCTGGAAATATCTTGAAAATGTTTCTGTTGTACAATTTGTATTTATGTAAATATTTATGTCAGTTGTATTTCAATATTACTTGCTGAGAAGATTTTTGCCAGTTACCACACTTAAAAAAAGACATCTTAACAAGTTGAAATATCTTGAATATGGTTCAATGTATTTAGTATTTCCAATTATATGATTAAACCAAACCAAATATAAACATTTTGAAATAAAATAAAATTTATATGTGGTTTGTAGTGACCTTATAACAGGAAACTAGATATATTTAACTTCTGTATATTCAAAATATTTCCACCCCCCCACATACTCCTGACTTTTTTTTTTTAATCTGACCTTCCCAAAAATTACACATTGTGAATTCTCAGTTCTAAAATAGTGCTGCTCCACGTTTATTTACAATTGATGAGTAAAAGAAGTTTAGTGTATGCACGCACACACACACATCAGGGCTTATGGATGTTCAATGAATGGAAGATGCAGATATTTAATGTGATACAGGAACCAACCAAATTCAAATGAAAGCAATTAGAAACATTTTAGGAAGAAAAAAAGAAAAGAAGAAAAAAAACCTTAGAATAACCATCATCAACTAGTGGAGAAAATAAGGCACCACAGGAACATTATCAATATCAGGATGTCTCTCCAAAATTGACAAAAGGACAAGAAGAAAATTTATTAGTGAGGCTACTGAGAGATCTGCATCATCATTAAAGGGATCCTCCAGCAGATTTACTCTTAAACTGATGTTAAGTGAAAGTATTCGTAGATTTCAACAGTGGAACGTTCATTTTCAGAGACCAAATAGTGTTCTAGAAAAATTAGTTTTTATTAAAATACCAGATGGGCCTCCTGCGGAAGTGACATATGTGATGACATGGCTTAGTGGAAGCTTGGAGCAATTTGGCTGTTTATATCCTCTGTTTACATCATAGTTTCGCTAGTAGAGTTTGAACAAATAATCTAATGAGATGCTTTCATCTCCCAACAAAGAACACTGGATAATCTTGTCTTCGAAGGCAACTGTCTCTGCCTGGATTTCAACACTGACTGGTTCATCTGTTTGCACAGCAATATTCCTCTTTCCAGTCATTTCACATTCCTAGCACATACATGAAAATGAAACTACCATGAAATAAAACTTCGGAAATTTCAAATGAGTGAGTTTCATGCAAAACATTCTGAGTAATTCTCTTATCTGGAGTATAGTAGACCGTACCTGAAGCTCAATTGAATGCTCCATCTCTTGATCCATCAATGATTGTTCTTTAACGTCTGTTTTCTTTGTTACCCATATTTTCTTCCAATATATGCTGAAGAGCCTACAATGCATTGGAATGCTGATTACAATTCACCAGGTAAGACACCGATAATATACCAGGGATGGATCCAGACCGATGCGTGTGCAAAATATATGTGCACCACTTAGCATCGGTCATGGGGTGTTTGTTTACCACTAGCCGGCTACATGGGCTATAGCCACGCTCAACCAACAGACCAGGCCGAGCCACTACGGGCCATGGCTGCCCTCTTCGGAAAGAGCTCGGCGTACTCTATGCCCCTGTGAAAATCCAAAGCGATCTGGTAAAATTAGTGAAAATATTTCTGCAAATGTGCATCTGTCAGATTCTTGGGCTGGATCCGTCCCTGTATACGAAAAAGAACCATGGTAGAACAAAGTCGAAAATAACCTCCCAGTGTTGTCTCTGTTGCCACTCAACACTGCCTCAATGGACTTTTGGAGCTGAACGATGGGCAAATATTGTTGGCATGGCATCGTCTTTTCTTTCTTTTTATTCTGGAAGCCCCCATTAATCTTGCTTTTAATTCCGTCAATTCATCAAAACAGGCAACTGTCTCTGCCTGGATTTCAACACTGACTGGTTCATCCGTTTGCACAGCAATATTCCTCTTTCCAGTCATTTCACATTCCTAGCACATACATGAAAATGAAACTACCATGAAATAAAACTTCAGAAATTTCAAATGAGTGAGTTTCATGCAAAACAATTAAAAATGTTCGGAGCATAGGTAAGGCACCGCAGGAAGGTTGTTTTGAAGTCTTCTGATGGCATGAATCCATTTCTTGAGAATAGTCATACAATTCTGGCCAGGTAAATGGTGAAAAGATATCTTCTCATCCTTCTTTTTAGCATCCTTTTGGCATTTATATGCTGTGCAATGAGGCATACTTATTTAAAAACCTATAAATTCAGTAAAAAATACTTGTAAAACAAACAAAACCACGGTGTAAGCAGAAGATACAAACAGCTGAGTTGCTCCAAGCTTCCACTAAGCCACATCATCGCATACATCACTTCAGCGAGAGGCCCGTCTGGTATTTTAATAAAAATTAATTTTTCTAGAACACTATTTGGTCTCCAAAAATGAATGGTTGACTGTTGAAATCAATGAATACTTTTACTTAACATAAGTTTAAGAGTAAATCTGCTGGAGGATCCCTTTAAAGGAGCTGCAGGAATATAAGTACTGATGACTCCCCGCATGTAACAACAATCTCTCCTATTTTTCACATTTCACATTGCTACCGGGCTACATGGGTCCAAAGAAGATCCCCGCTGTTGAGGAAGTCGATGACATAAAAAAGTCACTCGACTTCATAACTGAAGAAGTTTCTGCTGTCAGGCTGCAGCAGAAGAGCATATTGGACTTGATGGAGGAAGTGAAAATGCTGCAGATCCAGAATGCGGAGAAAGACAAGCGGATTGCCTACCTGGAAAGCCGAGTGGCCGACCTGGAGCAATACTCCAGAATGAACGACTTTGTCATCACCAGGCTCCAGGTAAAACCTCGATCATACACCTGGGCGGTGACCGCTATCAACGGGGGCAAGCTGGACGTGAGCTCCATGGAGCAACAGGTAGCTGCTTTCCTGCAGTCCAAGGGAATTCGCCTGGACTGCAATAACACCGAGGCTTGCCACCCGCTACCAAGGAGGAACACCAGCGACAAGCAGACCATCATCATGAGGTTTGTCAACAGGAAACATAAGACCACACTATTAATGCAAGGGTACAAGTCAAAGGGATCCAACGTCTACATAAACGAGCATCTGACCAAACAAAATGCGGATATAGCCAGGAGTACACGCATCTTAAAGAAACAGGAAAATTCAGAACACTGGACTACAAACTGTAAGGTGTCTATTAAGCTAAACAATACACCTGAGGAGGCCAAAGTATTGGTTGTTAAAAACATCGAGGACCTGGAAAAGTATCAGTGACCATCATGAGTGGGACCATAAGCCACACATCTCAGAGGATTAACGGAACAAGATTTACTGGAACTAAAATTGTTTGAGTACACTGATTACAAATCACAGGATTTAAAATATGATATAGACCCAGACAATAATTTCTTATCTTCCATTAACAACAACTGCTATTATTACACTGATGAACAGTTCAGTCGGAGCATTAAAGCAGATGGCAAACTCTCAATTATCCACTTCAATAGCAGAAGCATGTATGCAAATTTCAATCTCATCAAGGAATATCTACATCAGTTTTCGCAATCGTTCAGCATTGTAGCAATATCTGAAACTTGGATACATAACTTCAAAGGCACGAACTTTGAGCTGGAAGGCAATGAATTCAACTACATAAATAGACAAAACAAGAGTGGAGGGGGAATGGCCATATTGTGGATAGGGTCCAGTAATTGACAACACACTGGAATGCATAACAGTTGAAATTTGTAGAGAGAAACATAAAATTGTAATTGTTACTTGTATATATAGAGCTCCAGACTCTAGTATTGAGGTCTTCAACAACTGGACAGAGGAAATGTTTTCAAAAGTGAGTCACACAACAGTCTTCATATGCGGAGACTTCAATATTGACCTGCTCAATCCAAATAAACACAAAATGACAGACAATTTTATCAACACAATGTACAGTATGGCCTTATTCATGAAAATTACTAGACCCAGCAGAATCACCTCACACGGAGCCACCCTCATAGACAATATATTCACTAACAGTCTCATTCTCATCTCATTATCTTCTCATCTCATTATCTTTAGCCGCTTTATCCTGTTCTACAGGGTCGCAGGCAAGCTGGAGCCTATCCCAGCTGACTATGGGCGAAAGGCGGGGTACACCCTGGACAAGTCGCCAGGTCATCACAGAGCTGACACATATGGCCCTTTTCCACTACCCTTTTTCAGCTCACTTCAGCTCACTTCAGCCCGACACGGCTCGCGTTTCGACTACCTCAGAGCGGCGCGACTCAGCTCGCTTCAGCCCTGCTTAGCACCCAAAACTCGCACGGTTTTGGAGTGGGGCTGAAGCGAGCCAAACTAAGCCGAGTGGGGCTAGGGGTGTGAGGAGACACTCCCCTGTGCACTGATTGGTGAGGAGGAGTGTCCTCACATGCCCACACACGCCCCGCGAGCATGCTGGGATCTGTAAACACCGTAAACCCGGAAGAAGAAGAATTACGAATTATGAGAATTTCTGAAGCCTTATGCGCCTCGCCTCATCTATACGCTCTTGCCAGTATCTGTTGGCGTTGTCGGTGACAACAAGCCACAGCACCAAGACCAGCAACACTAACGACTCCATGTTTATTGTTTACTATCCGGGTCGTGAGACGACCGCTTAAAAGGTCACTGATGTCACTGTTTGCGCCGCCTAACGACATCACGTGACGTCCACCCACTTTCGCTAACTCCACCCAATGTGTCCACCCACTTCCAGCCAGCACGGTTCAGCGCGGTTGTAGTCGAAATGCAACCCCAACAGCCCCACTCAGCTCGACTCAGCCCAACTCAGCACGGCACGGCTCAGCCCAACTCAGCCGCGTTGGTAGTGGAAAAGCGGCAATAGACACAGACAACCATTCACACTCACATTTACACCTACGGTCAATTTAGAGTCACCAGTTAACCTAACCTGCATGTCTTTGGACTGTGGGGGAAACCAGAGCACCCAGAGGAAACCCACGCGGACACGGGGAGAACATGCAAACTCCACACAGAAAGGCCCTCGCCGGCCCCGGGGCTCGAACCCAGGACCTTCTTGCTGTGAGGCGACAGCGCTACACCACCGTGCCGCCCAGAAATATATATAAAATACGAAATATAAATAAAATATAAAGTGCATATGCAATGCAAAATATAAAAGTAGAATGAAAATAAACATCTCATCTCATTATCTCTAGCCACTTTATCCTGTTCTACAGGGTCGCAGGCAAGCTGGAGCCTATCCCAGCTGACTACGGGCGAAAGGCGGGATACACCCTGGACAAGTCGCCAGGTCATCACAGGGCTGACACATAGACACAGACAACCATTCACACCTATGGTCAATTTAGAGTCACCAGTTAACCTAACCTGCATGTCTTTGGACTGTGGGGGAAGCCAGAGCACCCGGAGGAAACCCACGCAGACATGGGGAGAACATGTAAACTCTGCACAGAAAGGCCCTCGCCAGCTACAGGGCTCGAACCCGGACCTTCTTGCTGTGAGGCGACAGCGCTAACCACTACACTACCGTGCCACCGAAAATAAACATAATTAAAATAAAGAATAACAAATAACCAATCAATGTGCAATAGGACAACAATCAAACAATATGTAGTAGGACAGATATAATGTGCAATGTCTTGTGCAAAATTACAAATATAGAGGTAGATGGTGATTATAATCCATGGTTCAAAAGCCTGATGGCCTGGGGGTAAAAACTGTTTGTCAGTCTAGTAGTCCTTGCTTTCACACTCCTGTAGTGCCTGCCAGATGGTAGGAGTGTGAATAGTCTGTGTTGTGGGTGTGTTTGGTCCCTGATGATGCTCTGTGCCCTTTTTGTGACCTGGGTGTTGTAAATGTCCTGTAGTGGGGGGAGGACAGCTCCACAGATGAACTGTGCCATCTTAATGAAACACTGGAGAGCCTTTCTGTCCTGAGTTGTGCAGTTCCCGTACCACACAGTGATGGAATTTGTCAGGACGCTCTCCACTGTGCACCTGTAGAAGTTGCTGAGGAGCTTGGTGGACAAATTTCCTCAGTTTCCTCAGGAAGAAGAGTCTCTGTTGAGCCTTCTTGATGGTCTGCTGTGTGTTGTGTGTCCAGGTGCGATCCTCACTGATGTGAGTTCTGAGGAATTTAAATGTTTTCACCCTTTCCACCTGTGTCCCGCCGGTGTGCAGTGAGGCATGCTGGTCTCTCCTCCTCTTCCTCGGGTCAATAATCATCTCCTTGTTCAGCATTCAAGGAGAGGTTATTTTCCCGGCACCAGGAGACCAGCCGAGCTACCTCCTCCCTGTAAGCTCTCTCTTCTCCGCCGGTGATCAGCCCAATGACAGTGGCGTCATCAGCAAACTTGATAATGGAAGTGTTGCTCTGGGAGGGGGTGCAGTCGTAGGTGAAGAGGGTGTACAGGAGTGGACTGCGCACACAGCCTTGGGGGGTCCCTGTGCTCACTGTCTTGGTGCTGAATGTTCTGGTACCAACTCTGACAGCCTGGGGTCTGTTTGTGAGAAAGTCCAGGACCCAGCAGCAGAGGGAGGATGTCAGTCCAAGGGTGGAGAGCTTCTCAGTCAGTCTGCTGGGGATGACAGTGTTGAAGGCTGAACTGTAGTCCACAAACAGCATTCGAACATAGGTGTCCCTGTGTTCCAGGTGTGACAAGCCTGTGTGGATGGCTGCATTGATGGCATCGTCAGTTGAACAGTTCTGACGATATGCAAATTGAAGGGGTCTATTGTGTCTTGGATGTCCTTTTTGATGTGTGACATGACTATCCTCTCAAAACACTTCATTACAACTGAAGTGAGTGCAAATGGGCGATAGTTATTCAGGCATGTTATATTGTTTTCTTTGGGAGGGGTACTATGGTGGTGGTCCAGGATGTTCCTCACGTTGCTGTAGACATGGTCCAGGATGTTGTTGTCCCTTGTCAGAAAGCTCACGTGTTGGTGGTACTTCGGTAGCACAGTCCTGAGGTTGCAATGGTTAAAATCCCCGGCCACGACGAACACGGCATCTGGGTGTGTCGTCTCATCTTTGCCGATGATGTTGTGTAGTAGTCCTAGCGCTGTAGTCTGGTTGGCCCACGGCGGGATGTAAACAGCCAGCATAAACACAGCACTGAACTCCCTCGGTAGATAAAAGGGTCTGCACTTCACCATCAGCACTTCAATGTCCGCACAACAGTGTTTTTCAACCACCTGTATGTCCGTACACCATCTGTTGTTAGCATAAACACACACACCACCACTTTTGTTTTTACCAGAAGCAGATGTGCGGTCTCTGCGGTGCATGGAGTGGGTCTATAGTTCAATGGCCAGGTCTGGCAGGCTTGCAGTAATCCAGGTTTCCGTAAAAATCAGGGCACAACACTCTCTGATCTCATGTTGGGATTTTATCCTAGTTCTCAGCTCATCCATCTTATTCTTGAGCGAGCGAACGTTAGCTAGCAGAAGGCTAGGTAGTGGTGGTCTTGTAGCTTTAGCCTTTAGCCTAGCATGTAGCCCGCCTCTCTTACCACACCTCTGTCTTGGGTGCGTGGATCGTCAGCCATTTTGCCTACTCGAGTCTGGTGATGCGGCCTGCCAGATGGTGTCGGTGTAGCTCCGGTCGGTGTCAGCGAGGAGAAGAAAGCTACAGTCCAGAAGGACTGGACTGGGCCCGTGGTGAATTTTGCCAATCCTAGTGTACAAGCACTGAGCATTTGTCATGATCAAAAGTACTAAAATAAACAATAAAGACGATTGGTGTTTGGAGCGCCATGATAAAAAAAAAAAATTTTAAATGGAATAAGAAACCGGAAAAGCCCTGTGATGACCTGGTGACTTGTCCAGGGTGTACCCCGCCTTTCGCCTGTAGTCAGCTGGGATAGGCTCCAGCTTGCCTGCGACCCTGTAGAACAGGATAAAGTGGCTAGAGATAATGAGATGAGATGAGAAAACGGAAAACAAAACTTTTCAGACGACTTAGATCAGAGGAATCAATGAACACTTTTAAAAATGACTTGCTGGCTCAAAACTGGGATGAAATATACCGACTAAAAGACATAAATAAAGCATACTGTATGAGGAATTCTTGAGGATATTTACATTATATAATAAAAATTGCCCAATTGTTCAATACAGTAAAAAAGTCAAACGTACAGTATGTCCATGGATTACAAGGGGTTTACAAAATGCCTGTACAAAGAAAAATACATTGTATAGAGAGTTCATGAAGCAGAAAACTAAAGAGGCAGAGGATAGATATAAAAAATATAAAAATAAATTAACTAATATTATAAGGGCTGCTAAGAAAGAATATTATAAGAAATTATTAGACAAAAACAGAAATAATATCAAAGGAATTTGGAGCACTTTGAACAGTATTATAAAAAATGGGTCAAGAAATATAAATTGTCCAAGGTACTTTCTTAGTAATGACAAAGATGAATATAATATGGATGTGGTAGTTAATAGCTTCAACCATTACTTTGTAAATGTACAACCCCGATTCCAAAAAAGTTGGAACAAAGTACAAATTGTAAATAAAAACGGAATGCAATATTTTAAAAATCTTAAAAACTGATATTGTATTCACAATAGAACATAGACAACATATCAAATGTCGAAAGTGAGACATTTTGAAATTTCATGCCAAATATTGGCTCATTTGAAATTTCATGGCAACAACACATCTCAAAAAAGTTGGGACAGGGGCAATAAAAGGCTGGAAAAGTTAAAGGTACAAAAAAAGGAACAGCTGGAGGACCAAATTGCAACTCATTAGGTCAATTAGCAATAGGTCATTAACATGACTGGGTATAAAAAGAGCATCTTGGAGTGGCAGCGGCTCTCGGAAGTAAAGATGGGAAGAGGATCACCAATCCCCCTAATTCTGAGCTGACAAATAGTGGAGCAATATCAGAAAGGAGTTTGACAGTGTAAAATTGCAAAGAGTTTGAACATATCATCATCTACAGTGCATAATATCATCAAAAGATTTAGAGAATCTGGAAGAATCCCTGTGCGTAAGGGTCAAGGCCGGAAAACCATACTGGGTGTCCGTGATCTTCGGGCCCTTAGACGGCACTGCATCACATACAGGCATGCTTTTGTATTGGAAATCACAAAATGGGCTCAGGAATATTTCCAGAGAACATTATCTGTGAACACAATTCATCGTGCCATCCGCCGTTGCCAGCTAAAACTCTATAGTTCAAAGAAGAAGCCGTATCTAAACATGATCCAGAAGCGCAGACATCTTCTCTGGGCCAAGGCTCATTTAAAATGGACTGTGGCAAAGTGGAAAACTGTTCTGTGGTCAGACGAATCAAAATTTGAAGTTCTTTATGGAAATCAGGGACGCCGTGTCATTTGGACTAAAGAGGAGAAGGACGGCCCAAGTTGTTATCAGCGCTCAGTTCAGAAGCCTGCATCTCTGATGGTATGGGGTTGCATTAGTGCGTGTGGCATGGGCAGCTTACACATCTGGAAAGACACCATCAATGCTGAAAGGTATATCCAGGTTCTAGAGCAAGATATGCTCCCATCCAGACGACGTCTCTTTCAGGGAAGACCTTGCATTTTTCAACATGATAATGCCAAACCACATACTGCATCAATTACAGCATCATGGCTGCGTAGAAGAAGGGTCCGGGTACTGAACTGGCCAGCCTGCAGTCCAGATCTTTCACCCATAGAAAACATTTGGCGCATCATAAAATGGAAGATACAACAAAAAAGACCTAAGACAGTTGAGCAACTAGAATCCTACATTAGACAAGAATGGGTTAACATTCCTATCCCTAAACTTGAGCAACTTGTCTCCTCAGTCCCCAGACGTTTACAGACTGTTGTAAAGAGAAAAGGGGATGTCTCACAGTGGTAAACATGGCCTTGTCCCAACTTTTTTGAGATGTGTTGTTGTCATGAAATTTAAAATCACCTATTTTTTTCTCTTTAAATGATACATTTTCTCAGTTTAAACATTTGATATGTCATCTATGTTCTATTCTGAATAAAATATGGAATTTTGAAACTTCCACATCATTGCATTCCGTTTTTATTTACAATTTGTACTTTGTCCCAACTTTTTTGGAATCGGGGTTGTAGGACCAGTCTTAGCAGAACAAATCTCGGATCCAGGAACATCTGTTGAAAATCTGGGCAATTTAATAGATAATAATCATTTTTCAATGTTCCTCACAGCAGTGGAAGAAAAAGAAACTGATAATATTGTTGGGAAATGTATGAACAAAAAATCTACCAACTGAGATGACACTGACATGATGATATTGAAAAATGTTATTGATGGAATATCTAAACCATTCACATGTAATTTGTCATTTCTAACTGGTACATTTCCAAACAGAATGAAAAGAGCAAAAGTCATTCCTCTGTACAAATCTGTGAGCAAACACCACTTCACAAACTACAGACCTGTCTCACTACTTCCGCAGTTCTCCAAAATTCTTGAAGAACTTGTCAATAACCGATTGGATAAATTCATTGACACACATAAACTACTTAGTGACAGTCAATATGGATTTAGAGAATATAGATCAACATCACTGGCTTTAATAGAATTAGTTGAAGAAATCACCAATTCCATAGAGCAGAAAAAACATGCAGTTAGAATATTCATTGATTTAAGGAAAGCATTTGATACAATAAATCATGACATATTAATTAAAAAAACTGGAACGATATGGCATCAGGGGTATAGTTTTAAACTGGGTTAAAAGCTACTTAAGCAACAGGAGACAGTTTGTGAAGCTGGGAGATTGTTCTTCCTCATGTTTGGACATAACTTGTGGTGTCCCCCAGGGGTCAGTGTTAGGACCAAAGTTTTTTATACTACATATCAACGACATAGTGTATCTAAAGTAATGAAGCTTGTCTTGTTTGCTGATGATACAAATATCCTCTTTTCTGGTGATAATTTAATGGAACTATTGCAGGAGATCACAACAGAAATAAGTAAATTAATAATCTGTGGGTGGTAAAAGAGAGCAACTGGACTTGCTTGAAGATTCTTGAAGACGTTTCACCTCTCATCCAAAAGGCTTCTTCAGTTCTGTCTGACTAATAGATTATCATTAAACTTGAACAAATCCAAAGTAATATTATTTGGTAACAACAAAACAAACACACAAATAAATATTCAAATAGATGGGGTTATTATAGAAAGAGTTAAGGAAATCAAATTTCTTGGAACAACTATTGATGAAAAACTCAGCTGGAAACCACATATAAAAAACATACAATCCAAAGTATCAAGAAGTATTGCAATATTAAACAAAGTCAAGCAGTTTCTAGATCACAATTCATTCCGGATTCTTTACTGTTCCCTGGCTTCACCTTATTTAAGTTACTATGCAGAGGTATGGGGCAATAATTACAAAAATACAATACATTCATTATTCATTCTCCAAAAAAAGAGCAATAAGGATTAAACACAAGGCTGGTTACCGGGATCATTCTTAGAGTCAGAAATACTGAAATTTGCAGATCTGGTGGACTTTCAAACGGCACAAATATTATTCAAAGCAAACAATAATCAACTACCACATAATATTCAAAAACTGTTCACTGAAAGAGAAGGGAGATATAATTTAAGGGGTTTATTTAAATTTAAAAATTATAGGGTGTGCAGAACCAAGAAAAGTTTTGTATTTCTGTTTGTGGGGTGAAGCGGTGGAACAGTTTGAATGAGGAGCTCAAGGGATGTCCAGACTTCAAGTCAAGTCAACTTTATTGTCAATAATGCCATATGTGCAGGACATACAGAGAATTGAAATTGCGTTTCCCTCTTATCCGCGGTGCAAACAGTAAAAAACATGAAATATAAAATGTAGGTACAGGATATAAACTTTAAAAAAAAGGGGGGGTATTTACACACACAAGCTAAAGCTATCTAAGAAAAGACAATGGCAATCCAGAAAGTGCAAATGTGGCAGTGTGAACAGAATTAATGGTATAAATTTAAATGTGACGAATGACAATATAAACAGAATGAACAATGTAAACAGGAACAGCAGTCTGACAGTATAGTAGGGCAATATAGCATGATATAAACAGAATTATCAGTATAAATATAAATAAATAAATATGGCAGTATGAGCAGAATTTTCAGTGTAGGTATAAATATGGCAGATATGACAGTATAAACAGTGTAGCAGTGAAGTCTCATCTCATCTCATTATCTCTAGCCGCTTTATCCTTCTACAGGGTCACAGGCAAGCTGGAGCCTATCCCAGCTGACTACGGGCGAAAGGCGGGGTACACCCTGGACAAGTCGCCAGGTCATCACAGGGCTGACACATAGACACAGACAACCATTCACACTCACATTCACACCTACGGTCAATTTAGAGTCGCAGTGAAGTCTATCAAAGATAAAAGATGTATAAAGTGTAAACAGTGTTGTAAACAGTTTTTATATAGTGCAATTAACTAAAAAAAATTTTAAAAACCCTGTCTATATTGTAACCAGTTTTTACATAGTGCAATTGAATTTTGTTACAGTTCGTTAAAGTGGCTGGTGACATTTGGTTTATGTATTAAGGGAAGGGGGTACTGGCCTGGGAAGGAGTTCAGCATCCTGACGGCTTGGTGGATGAAGCTGTCTCTCAGTCTGCTGGTTCTCACCCAGAGGCTTCTCATTCTCCTCCCAGAAGGCAGAAGGCTGAAGAAGTGGTGGTTGGGATGGATGGAGTTGCCCGCAATGCTGAGTGCTCTGCGGGCCAGGTGTGTGTTGTAAATATCCTGAAGGGAGGGTAGGGGGACACCGATGATCTTCTCAGCTGCTCTCACTATGCGCTGCAGGGTCCTCCGGCAGGATGCAGTACAGCCGCCATACCACACAGTGATGCAGCTGGTCAGGATGCTCTCGATGGTTCCGCGGTAGAAGGTCTGCATGATAGGGACTGGTGCTCTAGCTCTTTTCAGTCTGCGGAGGAAGTAGAGGTGCTGCTGAGCTTTCCTGGCCAGCAATGCGGTGTTGCTGCTCCAGGAAAGATCCTCGGTGAGGTACACACCCAGGAACTTGGTGCTGCTCACTCTCTCCACAGCGGCACCGTTGATGGTCAGTGGAGGATGCTGGGTGGAGGCTCTCCGGAAGTTGACAACCATCTCCTTCGTCTTCTCCACATTAAGAGAGAGATGGTTGTCTCTGCACCACGCGGCCAGTTGGCTCACCTCGTCCCTGTAGTATGACTCATCATTGTTGTTAATGAGTCCCACCACAGTCGTGTCATCCGCAAACTTGATGAAGAGGTTGCTGTTGTGTGTTGGTGTGCAGTAGTGGGTCAGCAGGGTGAAGAGAAGGGGGCTGAGCACACATCCTTGGGGGGCCCCTGTGTTCAGTACGATGGTGCTGGATGTGTTGCTGCCGACCCGGACTGCCTGTGGTCTTCCGGTCAGGAAGTCCAGCAACCAGTTGCAGAGGGAGGTGTTTAGTCCTAGACAGTCCAGTTTCTGTATCAGCTGCTGGGGGATGATTGTGTTAAATGCTGAACTAAAGTCTAAGAACAGCATCCGCATGTAAGAGTCCTTAGTGTCCAGGTGAGTGAGAGCTGAGTGGAGAGCGGTGGAGATTGCATCATCAGTGGACCGATTGGCCTGATATGCAAATTGGTACGGATCCATGGAGGGAGGGAGGATGGATTTGATGTGCTGCATGACTAACCGCTCGAAGCACTTCATAATGATGGAGGTCAGTGCCACAGGGCGATAGTCGTTGAAGCAGGATGGAGAGGCCTTCTTTGGAACAGGGATGATGGTGGTGCTCTTGAAGCAGGTGGAGACAACAGCTTGGCTCAGGGAGGTGTTGAAGATGTCTGTGAGCACTTCTGTGAGCTCCTCTGCGCAGTCCTTTAGCACATGACCTGGAATGTTGTCAGGTCCTACAGCTTTGCGGGTGTTGATCCTGGAGAGGGATTTCCTCACACTGGCTGGAGACAGGGACAGCACCTGGTCATCCGGAAGGGGTGGTGTCTTCTGTGCAGGCATGCTGTTGTCGGCTTCAAACTGTCCAAAGAAGTTGTTTAGACTGTTCAGCAGAGTGATGTCCTTGTCACAGGTCTGTGGTTGAGGTTTATAGTCCGTGATGGTCTGTATCCCCTGCCACAGGCTCCTTGTGTCTCTGCTGTCAGTGAAATGATGGGCTATCCTGCTGCTGTACTCCTTCTTTGCTAGTCTGATGCCACAGGACAAGTTGGCTCTTGCTGATCTCAGACCAGCCTCATCACCTGCTCTGAAAGCAGCGTTCTGGGCTTTCAGTAACCGATAGACTTCCCCCGTCAGCCATGGTTTCTGGTTGGCCCGTACCATGATGGTCTTAGTATCCATGACATCATCAGTGCATTTACTAATGTAGGCTGTAACAGTGTCTGAATACTCCTGGATGTTGATCTGGTGGTTGTAAGTGGCTGCCTGCTTAAACATGTCCCAGTCTGTGATGTTAAAGAAGTCCTGAAGTGCTGAGGAAGCACCCTCTGGCCACACCCGTACCTGCTTCTGGACTGGTCTGGTGACTTTGACCTTCAGCCTGTATGCTGGCATTAGCGTAACAGTGATGTGGTCTGAAGCACCGAGATGGGGGAGGGGTGAGGCCTTGTATGCTCTTCTCAGTGTTGTGTAAACCTGGTCCAGTGTGTTGTTTCACCATGTTGCAAAGTCAATGTGTTGATGTAACTGAGGAAACACTGTTTTGAGATTTGTGTGGTTGAAATCCCCAGCTACAATGAGAAGTCCCTCTGGATTGGCTGTCTGTTGGTCACTGATGGCGCAGTACAGTTCACTCAGTGCCTTGTCCCTATCATTGTTGTTGCAGCTGGGAGGAATGTAAACTGCAACAAGCAGGATGGCAGAAAACTCCCTCGGTAGATAGAAGGGCCGGCACTTGATGATCATAAACTCCACAAGGAGTGAACAGTGTCTGCAAACTACCACAGCATCCTGACACCAAGCATCCCTGATGTAAACACAGACCCTGCCGCCACGGGTCTTACCTCCTTCAATGAGGGCTCTGTCTGCTCGATAGCATGTTAGCCGGTCGAGCTGGATAGCAGAGTCCAGTATGCTGTCGTTGAGCCATGTTTCCGTGAACACAAAAACACAGCACTCTCTCACAGCCTGCTGGGTCGCTCTCAAAAGGTGAATATAGGCCAGTTTGTTATCCAAGGAGCGTACATTGGCGAGTATGATGGATGGTATAGCCGGCTTGTGTGGATTAGCCATTAGCCTGGCCTGGATATCCCCGCGCTTTCCCCGCACCGCCTACGGCGCTTCCTCTGCGGGTGTGCAACAGTAGTGGGGGTCGATGTCAAAGCGGGCCGCCGGAGTAGGCCGAGGTCATGTAGCTCCTTAGCATGTGCCGGGTTTAACTTACAGAAAAAAGTGTTGCCAATGTCAAAAAGAGTCCCACGACTGTATGTGCGCCTCGGGACAGACAAACGCGATGAAAACATACCATCACTCGAGCACACCGACATGAAGCATTTTAAAAAGATGTACAAAAATTTGATTTTAACAAGATATAAGGATGAAGGGGATTAATCATAACTGGCTGTTTACTGTGTATTTTTTTATTTTGTTCTTTTTTGAGTCATTGTCTATTTGTTTTGTTTTTATTTTGTTCTTCTCCATTGTGAACGTGGTATTAGTAGTAAACTTATGTAACATATGGATATACATATATAATTAATTATATGATATAGTCATACAGAATTGATATCTGAATAGTTAAAGTAATAATTAATATACAGTGTAAGGAAACTAGATAATCAATTTATATTGACTTATGAAGAGGGGTGGGATTAAATATGTTTTTACTTCAGCCCACTCCTTTTCGGACATGTAAACTCAAAACTGCTTAGTGCGTCTTTGTTTGTATTTTTGTTTTGTTTTCTTTTGTTTTGATTTTGATATTATATTATCATTACCTATATTATTTATGGGGGCGGCACGGTGGTGTAGTGGTTAGCGCTGTCGCCTCACAGCAAGAAGGTCCGGGTTCGAGCCCCGTGGCCGGCGAGGGCCTTTCTGTGTGGAGTTTGCATGTTCTCCCCGTGTCCGCGTGGGTTTCCTCCAGGTGCTCCGGTTTCCCCCAAAGACATGCAGGTTAAGTTAACTGGTGACTCTAAATTGACCGTAGGTGTGAGTGTGAATGGTTGTCTGTGTCTATGTGTCAGCCCTGTGATGACCTGGCGACTTGTCCAGGGTGTACCCCGCCTTTCGCCCGTAGTCAGCTGGGATAGGCTCCAGCTTGCCTGTGACCCTGTAGAACAGGATAAAGCGGCTAGAGATAATGAGATGAGATATTATTTATGGTTTATTTTCTAATTTAGTGGCTTTTTACATGTTCTTGTTGCAAATGCTGTTTTGCTTTTCTTGTTTTCTGTTTATTTATTCATTGTTTGTTTACATGTTCAAAATAAAGATAAAGATAAAGACAGTGAAGCATGGTGGTGGCAGCATCATGCTGTGGGGCTGCTTCTATTTAGCTGGGACTGGTGCTCTGGTCAAGAGCGAGGGAATCATGGATAGTTCCTAATTCCAATCTACTGTATTTTTGGAATGGTCCAGTCAGAGCCCAGCTCTATATCCTGTTGAAAACCTTTGGAATGACTTGAAGAGAGCTGTGCACAGGAGATCTGCTCACATTTCACATGCAGCAGTAAAAGACTTCGGGGTGATTATTGACCCCAGTCTTTCATTCGAAACTCACAAACACTACGTTTACATGCACATCCAAATCGAGCTACTGTCAGTAATCGAGCAAAGGGTCCCAGCAGGGGTGCCAGAGAAATCCAATCCTATATGCACAGTGTTTAAAACGAGCTATTGTTATGAGGTGCATTGTGCACCCGAGCCACAGGTGGCACTACACACCCCATCGTGTTGGTACACTTCCGGTTGTCGTCATGAAGAAGAGCTATTCAAGAGTATAAACAAAGTGACTACAGGCGGAAATTATCATGTACTGCTATAACCTGGTACAGACATCTGTCCTTACCACAAGGATAATGTTTAATTTGTACACTGTCCCTTTTAAAAATAAACTCTAAACTCTAAGAAGAGTGTTTGTAGTTTGTATGTATGAACAGAAGTGTTCCTAATAAAGAGGCTAAGGTGAAGTGTCATGCCGACCGAGGCTGTTTTTTTTTTCGACCGAGGCTGTTGTGTTTCCCGCTTGTGGTCTCGTCACTTGTCACTTCCGGAAGGGGCAGTGCTGAAGTAAGTAGCTGGACTGCGTGGCTCGATAGGGTATACATGCACTAAGTAGCTCGGCAAAAATCGCATAATCTAGGTCGTGTAGCTCGATTGCGAGAAATCAAGTTCGATTCAATTTCAGCCTAGCTAAGGTGTTTACATGCCATTTAGAGCTTTGATTTCAGACGAGCTACGGCAGAAATTCGATTTTCTCTATGTGCATGTAAACGCACTGATTGATAACATTACCCAGATAGCTTTCTTTCATCTCAGAAATATTGCTAAGATAAGAAATTTAATGTCACTACATGATGCGGAAAAACTAGTTCATGCTTTCATTGCCTCCAGGTTGGATTATTGTAATGCCTTACTGTCTGGATGTTCCAATAAGTCCATAAACAAGCTCCAGTTAGTTCAAAATGCAGCAGCAAGAGTCCTTACTAGAACTAGAAATTATGACCACATCACGCCTGTCTTATCCACACTGCATTGGCTCCCAATCAAATTTCGTATTGATTATAAAATACGAAATACTATTGACCTTTAAATCACTAAATGGTCTTGCACCACAGTACCTGAGTGAACTTCTGGTCCTCTATGACCTGCCACGCCTACTTAGATCAAAAGGTGCAGGCTATCTGCTGGTACCTCGTATAGTGAAGGCTACATCAGGGGGAAGAGCCTTTTCTTACAAAGCCCCACAGTTATGGAACAGCCTTCCAGGTAATGTTCAGGAATCAGACACAGTCTCAGTGTTTAAGTCTAGGCATGATATCTGTTTAGTCAAGCCTTTTGTTAATGGTGTTTATGAGGTAAACATGTAGATCTGGAGGGTCCTCTGTTAGGACTGGGACTGTTTTGGCCTCTAGAGGCCGCTGTTATTTCCTGTTTTTTTGTCTATGTTTGTTTTTGGCCTCTAGAGGTCGCCACTGTGTCCTGTGTTTTGGGTTGGTGTTGATTGCCTGTTTTCATTAGTGTCACCTGTTTTCAATTTATTTTGTGTATTTATACCCCCTGAGTTCAGTCCTCTTGTCACGGAGTCTTTGTGCTGTTATGTTTAAGCTCCAGTTACCTCTGTTCCGATTTCCTCGTCCATGTCCTCGTTTTCTTTGTATTTTTGCTTTCTTTTGGACTTTGTGGATTTTGTTTTTTGACTTTGTGAATCTTCTGAGCGTTTGGTATTTTTGCCTTTTCTTTTCTAGTTTTTTGGGCTTTTGTATTGACTTTGAACTTTTGGATTTTTTATTTTTTCCCTTAAGATCTTCTGAGCGTTTTTGATTATACTTTTTGGATTTTTGTAAATATTGTAAATAAACCTTTTGATACTTTTTCTACTTCCGCCTCACGCCTCTGCATTTGAGTCATCCCCCTGGTGGCCTAGTGGGGGTTTGCTGGATTATCACACCAGCGAACCAGGTTCGAATCCCAGCAAAACCCTAACAGAAAGACTCCGTCATGACCGACTCATCAGAGGCTGCTTCAACTGTCTACCCGGCCAACCTTCAGGGAATTATGGCAGCTTTGACACTCTTCGGAGCGACCATGGAAGCTCATGGACGAACGCTCACCAACGTGAGGCCCTTGCTCGCCACGAGGAACTGCTTCAGCAAATTGGGAAAACCCTGGCACAGCTGACACCTCTGCCTGCATCTCCTCATCCTGATCCAGCTCCTGCTCCAGTGCCTCCCGCCACACTGTCTCCTTCACCTCGCGAACCCAGCCTTCCTGCACCACAGAGGTATGACGGCAAGCACGGTGAGTGCCGGGAGTTCCTTACCCAGTGCCAACTCACCTTTGAGCTACAGCCTACCACCTACACTACGGATCGCCACAAGATCGCCTTTGTGATAACCTTGTTAGCTGGTAAGGCACGAGCTTGGGCAACAGCTATCTGGCAGAGACGGGGACCCAAGTGCTCTGATTTTGAACTATTTACTGAGGAGATGCTTTGGGTCTTCGACCAGGCGGACATCAGTATCGACGCAGCCAGAAAGCTCATGTCCATCCGGCAAGGAGGAAGCATTGCAGATTACGCCATCTCGTTCCGGACGCTTGCAGCAGTAAGTGGATGGAACAAGACTGCCCTGGTTTCAGCCTTCCACCATGGTCTGTCTGACCCCATTAAGGACGGCCTGGCCTCTATTGGATGCCCAAGTGACCTCGAAACTCTCATCTCACATTCTACTCATCTGGACAACAGGATGAGAGAACGCCGCCAAGTCCTGAGCCCCCCCAACCTCCCTACCTCTACCTGGAGCCCGTCTACCTCCTCCAGTGACTGTCCAGAACCCATGCAAGTGGGTCGTACTCGCCTCTCCGCATCTGAGAGGGAGCACAGAAGGAGGGACAAGTGCTGCATCTACTGTGGCAAGCCTAGTCACTTCCGAGCATCATGTCCCGAACTCTCGGGAAAAGGACCGCCCCGTCCAGCTGAGGGAGGGTTGTGACGGGGCCTACCCTCTCTCCTGGACTCCCTGGCCAAGGAATCTACATCCCGGTCTCCATCTCCTGGGGTGAGTCTGTCCACTCTTGTCAAGCTTTGTTAGACTCAGGGGCGGCTGGGAACTTTATGGATATTCACTTCGCCCAAAGTATCAATGTCCCGACTGCACCTCTTGAAGTTCCACTGTCTGTGTCTGCCCTCGATGGCCAAGCGTTAGGTGATGGAAGAGTCACCCAAGTAACTTCTCCAGTCTTCCTCCAGTCTCAAGGTCACAAGGAAGAAATATCCCTGCACCTGATTCCTTCACCTGAGTTCCCAGTTATTCTAGGCTTTCCTTGGCTTACTCGCCACAACCCTCGCATAGACTGGGTAACAAGCAAGGTTGTGGAATGGGGCCCTGCATGCCATGCCTCTTGTCTGCTCTCTAGCTCTCCTGTGTCTCCTGCCGAGCCCCCTGATCTCACTGAGTTATCTCAAGTTCCCACAGAGTACTGGGATCTCAAGGAGGTCTTCAGCAAGAGCAGGGCCGCTGTTCTTCCTCCGCACCGGGCCTACGACTGTGCCATCGACTTGCTCCCTGGGACTACCCCTCCTCGTGGCAGACTGTTTTCCCTCTCTCAGCCAGAACGCAAGGCCATGGAGGAATACCTCAAAGACGCCCTGGTCTCTGGGTTCATTCGACCCTCCACCTCACCTGCTGGTGCCGGCTTTTTCTTTGTCGGCAAGAAGGATGGGGGGCTCCGACCATGTATTGACTACAGGGGCCTGAACAAGATCACTGTGCGCAACCGATATCCCCTTCCGCTGATGTCCACAGCCTTCGACCTGCTCCAAGGCGCCACCGTCTTCACCAAGTTGGACCTACGGAATGCATACCACCTCATCCGTATCCGACAGGGAGACGAGTGGAAGACTGCCTTTAACACCCCGTCTGGGCACTACGAATACCAGGTGATGCCCTTCGGACTCACCAACGCACCAGTTGTTTTTCAGGCCCTAATCAACGACGTCTTGAGGGACATGATTAACCTGTACGTTTTTGTCTACCTTGACGACATCCTTATCTTTTCCAAGACCATGCAGGAGCCATGTCCGCCAGGTTCTCCAGAGGCTGCTACAGAACAATCTGTTCGCCAAGGCCCAGAAATGCGAATTTCATGTTCCCGAGGTCTCCTTTCTGGGTTTTATCGTACGGACAGGCCAACTCCAAATGGACCCAGCCAAGACCCTGGCCGTCCGGGACTGGCCCACTCCCAAGTCCGTCAAAGAAGTTCAGCGGTTCTTAGGATTTGCTAACTTCTACCACAAGTTTATCAGGAACTTCAGTTCTGTAGCAGCACCCATGTCGGACCTCACCAAAGGGACAGGTGGATCTTATGTCGGAAAAGGCGTTCAAAGACCTCAAGGATCGCTTCTGCACGGCACCCATTCTGGTCCTCCCGGACACCTCCCAACCATTCATCGTGGAGGTGGACACCTCGGACAGTGGTGTCGGCTCGGTGCTCTCTCAACGTTCGGAAGGAAAGCTGCACCCCTGCGCTTACTTCTCCCACCGCCTGAGTCCTGCGAAGTCCCGGTACGATGTGGGGGATCGAGAACTGCTTGCGGTCAAATTGGCCCTTGAGGAGTGGAGGCACTGGCTGGAGGGAGCGCAACATCCATTCCTGGTTTGGACTGACCACAAGAACCTGGAGTACCTCCAGCAAGCCAAAAGACTGAACCCACGACAGGCTAGGTGGGCCCTGTTTTTCAGTCGGTTTGACTTCACCCTCTCGTACCGCCCCGGCTCCAAGAACACCAAACCTGACGCACTGTCCAGGCTGTTCTCTGCCACTAACAGGGAGAGTGAAGTCGGGCCTATCATCCCTGTGTCCCGGATTGTGGCCCCTGTCCGCTGGGGTATTGAGGAGGCCGTCCGACGAGCCCAACGCCAGGAGCCCAGTCCTGGGACGGGGCCACCAGGCCTCTTGTACGTCCCACATCAAGCCCGGGCCAAGGTTCTCCAGTGGGGTCATTCTTCCCCTCTCACCGCCCACCCGGGAGCTCGGAGGACCCTGGACTTCCTGAAAAGACGCTTCTGGTGGCCTAACATGGAGAAGGAAGTTAGGTCATTTGTCCTGTCCTGTGAGGTCTGCACCAGAACCAAGAACCCGCGACAGCGTCCCCAGGGTCTCCTGCATCCTCTGACCATTCCCCGGCGTCCCTGGTCCCACGTGGCAGTCGACTTCATCACGGGTCTCCCTGAGTCTCAAGGTAACACTGTCATTTTGGTTTTAGTCGACAGATTCTCGAAGGCCTGCCGCTTCATACCACTGTGCAAACTCCCTTCTGCTCTTGAAACAGTGAAACTTATTTTTAATCATGTCTTCCGAGTCTTTGGTCCCCCACAGGACATCGTCTCAGACCGAGGGCCCCAGTTTTCCTCCCGAGTGTGGCACGGGTTCTGCAAGGTCATCGGAGCCACTGCCAGCCTCTCCTCTGGGTTTCACCCACAGTCCAACGGCCAGACGGAGAGGCTCAACCAGGACCTGGAAACCACCCTGCGAGGCCTGGCTATGGATAACCCGACATAGTGGAGCACCTGGCTGCCATGGGCAGAGTACGCCCACAACACCCTGCAGTCATCGGCCACCAAGCTGTCGCCATTCCAGTGCCAATTTGGGTTCCAGCCACCTCTGTTCCCGGACCAGGAGGAGGACGCGGGGGTGCCCTCGGTCAACCAATATGTGAGACGGTGTCGCAAGACCTGGAGCAAGGTCAGGAAGACCCTCATCCAGACCTCCAGAACCAACCAGACTCAGGCCAACCGCCATAGAAGACCTGCCCACGCTTTCCGCCCTGGGCAGCGGGTTTGGCTGTCCACTAAGGACCTTCCGCTGTGGGTGGAGAACTGCAAGCTGGCTCCTCGCTACATTGGCCCCTTCAAGGTGGTGCGCAGGGTGAACCCTGTCTCCTACCGGCTCCAGTTGCCCCGGAATCTGAGGATCAACCCCACATTCCATGTTTCCCTGTTGCGGCCCGTACTGACGTCCACGTATGCCCCTGCCCCTAGGAACCCCCCACCCCCCCGCATCTTCCAGGGTCAGACTGTGTTCACCGTGCATCGCCTGCTTGACTCCCGCCGGGTCCGCGGCGGGCTGCAATATCTTGTGGACTGGGAGGGCTATGGTCCTGAGGAGCGCTGCTGGGTTCCCGCTCGGGATGTCTTAGATAAAGAACTGTGTCGGGACTTCCATTCGGCCCATCCGGATCGCCCTGGGAACGTCAGGAGACGCTCCTGGGGGGGGTCCTGTTAGGACTGGGACTGTTTTGGCCTCTAGAGGCCGCTGTTATTTCCTGTTTTTTGTCTATGTTTGTTTTTGGCCTCTAGAGGTCGCCACTGTGTCCTGTGTTTTGGGTTGGTGTTGATTGCCTGTTTTCATTAGTGTCACCTGTTTTCAATTTATTTTGTGTATTTATACCCCCTGAGTTCAGTCCTCTTGTCATGGAGTCTTTGTGCTATGTTTAAGCTCCAGTTACCTCTGTTCCGATTTCCTCGTCCATGTCCTCGTGTTCTTTGTATTTTTGCTTTCTTTTGGACTTTGTGGATTTTGTTTTTTGACTTTGTGAATCTTCTGAGCGTTTGGTATTTTTGCCTTTTCTTTTCTAGTTTTTGGGGCTTTTGTATTGACTTTGAACTTTTGGATTTTTTTATTTTTTCCCTTAAGATCTTCTGAGTGTTTTTGATTATACTTTTTGGATTTTTGTAAATATTGTAAATAAACCTTTTGATACTTTTTCTACTTCTGCCTCACGCCTCTGCATCTGAGTCATCCCCCTGGTGGCCTAGTGGGGGTTTGCTGGATTATCACACCAGCGAACCAGGTTTGAATCCCAGCAAAACCCTAACATTCTCAGATATAGTGTTTTGGTAAACTGGGATGTATGGATGCTGTCAGTCCCCCACTCGCTTGCTCATTCGAGTTTGTTGACGGTGTAGTGGCTGGCTGCTTTATGTCATGGGGCTCCCTCATGCCTGTGTTACCTTCTGGCTCTCCCCTTTTAGTTATGCTGCCATAGTTAGTTGCCGGAGTCCCTGCTTGTACTCAGTGCAATATGTATACTGTTCCTACTTATTCAGGTGACATTGGGCATACCTAACAACCTGTGTTTTCTTTCCCTCTCTCTCTCTCCCCCCCCCCCCCCCCACCCCAAATCTGTCCCTCTGAGTTACATGGAGTCAACAGGAAATCTTTTGGTGGAGAGGGTGGAGACCTCGACTGACTATCGTAGCCTGCAGGGAATTGGCCGTCAGACATTCTGTCGCATGTCCCAGACCCAGTGAAATGTAACTGAATTGTCTTGGCCAGCCCTAAGGGTCCCATCTGCATCCCATCATTGCTGAGGAGTGTGCTCCCATCACCCAATCAAGCATCCAGCCAGAGCAGGTCATGATATTTTTTAACCATATTACTATAACATGCCATTGTTGTGTGTTATGCCTGATGTCAAGACTCTCGTCTCTGCGAGCCTACCACACAGACTTAATACTTGTCATTTTTAGGGCATACCTAACAACCTATGTTTTCTCCCCCCCCCCCAATCTGTCCCTCTGAGTTACATGTCGGTCCTGGGATCGAGATGCTGACCTCTTCTGCCCCTTGGACCTGCTTGATCCATCCTGGTGCCCTGTGTCTGGTTGGAGTCTTATTGCATCGCTCCTGTGGAGGATGGCCCCATGAGGACAGTTGAAAGTTACACCTGGAGGACGCTCTGGACTCTTACAGTAATGCTTTTATGGCTGAGGACTACAGTTGACTTGCTAACTTTAGGACTGCTGTTGTCATGAACAGTTTTGCACTCAAGTTTCCATCAGTGAAGAGTTACAACATCAACGAAACTGTCTTCATGTTAAAACTGTTAATGTTATAGTCATGCTGTCTGTTGTTGCCCAAATGAGGATGGGTTCCCTTTTGAGTCTGGTTCCTCTCGAGGTTTCTTTCTCATGTCGTCTGAGGGAGTTTTTCCTTGCCACCATCGCCACAGGCTTGCTCATTGGGGACAGATTAGGGATAAAATTAGCTCATGTTTTAAGTCGTTCAAATTCTGTAAAGCTGCTTTGCGACAATGTTTATTTTTAAAAGCACTATACAAATAAACTTGACTTGACTTGATATTTTGAAAGATCTGGAGTATTTTTGCAAGGAAGAGTGTAATAAAATTACCAGATCAAAATATGCTGAGTTGATAGACTCTGTAGTGGAAGTCTGAATCTAAAAAGTAGCCAAAAAATACACTTAGATGAAAGAAGTTACCTTAAAGGATTTTTATTGCACAAAGCAATACCAGTGCTGAGTGATTCCAGAAAGCACTGGATTCTTTAACAAACAATACTGGTTTTAAACAAGATGTCCTGGTACAAGGTTCCTTCCCAGAACCGCCCCAAAACAAAATGGCGGCTCCTTTTAAAATCATTGTATAAGGACCTTTCTTTGTTTGAGCACAGATTTCTGATTCACTGCCCATCATAGGCTTCCCACTGGCTAAGGCACACACTGGCTAAGTCTGAAATAAAGCAGGCCCACTCATAACTTTCCACCAAACAAAACCTCAAGCTTTTAACCAGACAACAGGAGTTATTTTTAGTGCTTTAAGTGTTTCCAGAATGATTACAATCAGTGATAAAGAAAACATAATCGTAGTTACGCACAAGATCCTCTAAATATTCAAACCTCATAAATTGTATCTCGGCTCAGCTAATGGCCTAGTGAGAGGAAAAACCCTAAGTAAAGTATTATAACTTCAGGCTAAATAATACAACATAATTTCTCAGTGAGCTGAGGAAAATATTTGTAGCAGACTAATGCACCTTTCTGGCTAACAAAAATACATTCCACAGTTTGACCCGTTGACCTAAAGAGCCTGGCTCAAAGATAACCATGGCCACAGAAACAGGAATCTAAATACATTTTGAAGCTCTACAGCAAACTAAACAGTCATCTTGAGGTATAAAATAAACCTTTAACTCTTACTCAAAAATACTGAGAGCTGTATTACAACCCCATTTCCAAAAAGAGTTGGGACGTTGTATAAAATATGAATAAAAACAGAATGTGGTGATTTGCAAATCATGGAAACTCTATATTTCATTGAAAATAGTACAAAGACAAGATATCAAATGGTGAGACTGAGAAAGTTTATTGATTTTTGAAAAATATATGCTTATTTTGAATTTGATGATGGGCGTGTTTGTGTTCCATCACCTCTAGTTTTAACAACACTCTGTAAACGTTTGGGAACTGAGGAGACCAGATGCTATAGTTTTGAAAGAGAATGTTGTCCCATTCTTGGCTGATATAAAATTTCAGTTGCTCAACAGTTCGGGGTCTCCTTTATCATATTTTGCCCTTCATAATGCACCAGACGTTTTCAGTGGGAGAGAGGTCTGGACTGCAGGCAGGCCAGTTTAGCACCTGGACTCTTTTACTACAGAGCCATAAAGTTGTAATATACACAGAATACAGTCTGGCGTTGTCTTGCTGAAAGAAGGAAGGCCTTCCGTGAACAAGACGACAGTATATTGCTCCAAAACCTGCATATATTATTAATGGTGCCTTCCTGGATGTGCAAGTGCACTAATGCCCCCCATACCATCACAGATACTAGCTTTTGAACTGTTCACTGATAATAAGCCAGCTGGCCCTCTTTAGCCTGGAGGATGTGGTGTCCATGATTTCCAAAAAGAATATCAAATTTTGATTCGTCAGACCACGGGACAGTTTTCCACTTTGCCTCAGTCCATTGTAAATTAGCTCAGGCTCAGAGAAGGCACTGATGTTTCTGGATATTGTTTATATATGGTTTTAACTTGCATTTGTGGATGCATTGATGAACTGTGTTCACAGATGATGGTTTTCAGAAGTGTTCTTGAGCCCATGCAGTGATTTCCACTACAGAATTAGTTTTTTTTTAACATTACACAATTTTTCCAGTCTTCTGTTGCCCCGACCCAACCTTTTTTTAACATGTTGTTGGCATTAAATTCAAAATGAGCATATATATTTTTAAAAACAATTTGATTTTCCAGTTTTAATATTTGATATGTTGTTTTTGTACTATTTTCAATGAAATATCAGGTTTATATGATTTGCAAATCATCACATTGTTTTTATTTACATTCTATACAGAGTCACAACTTTTTGGGAAATGGGCTTGTACAAGCAATAGGTTCTTTAACAAAGTATTAGTTATTGGGTGTGCACCGATTGTCTTTCTTTTTTCCTAAAACATTTTGTTTGCCACTTCAATATTGTTGGTTGCTATATCACATTAAAAGTGGGGAGAAAATTTGACATGGTTTATCTTGGTTTTATAAGCAAGTATGTAGAATTTTTATATTCTTGTGTGTATGGATGTGTATAGCGCTATAGTGTTTGTAATGTTCATAGTGATCAGTCACTGTGTACAAAACTGAAAGTTTGTGGGGTTTACAGTCTGCCTATGCTGCTGAGCATCAGAAAACAATCAAGATATTTGCTTATTTGCCTCTGCTGATGATTTTGCATCGTTTGCCTTTAATTCTTAATGGAACAGAAACAATTTAAATAATACATTGGGTGTAGAAGAACTAGAACAGTGTTAGCAATATCAAATGAACTGAATAATTTAATATAGTACAATGTCACAAAAGTTCTGATTCAAATTATGTTTTCTTGTCTTGACAGTGGTTTGTTTAAATACAAAATTCTGCGGAAAATATACCATTGCTGATTTTCTTCTCTAATCTCTAATTTCAAGGTGGTTGATATAAAAATCTGTGAATACATCAAGCAATGTAAACAAGAGTAACCATATTAAATATGGATGATAATAATAATAATAAAAGAAATGCAACAATAAAATATCGAAGACTATCAATGTAAGGATTGTGTTAATGAAATTTTAGCAATAAAGCTTGTACAGTAAGCTAGTCTAACTTACTGATCACACACACACAAGAGATTTCTGCTGTACATGATCTGTACATGTTAGGGTTTAGTGTATCTTTTTGCATCAGTGGGATATTTTTGTTTGTTTGTTTGTTTGTTTTTGTTTGTTTTGTGTTAGGTTTACCCCCAATTTTCTCCTAAATTTGATTACTTACCAATCCCCACTCACCAGTCAGCTCATCATTCATTATCATAAAAAAAATACGGTAACACATGAAGCCGTCAACCACAACTTTTCAAACTGCTGCTCATGCTGCATCACAGTACAGTGTTACAAACATGAAGAAAAGCATTGTCTACCCTCTTCCACAGTAGTGCATGATGCCTGAGATTGTCCAGTATCTCTGCTAATCGAGAGATCACAGGCAATTTTACTTCCTTGGCTCATGGATGGCTCATCATCAGGATTCGAACTTACGATCTCTTGATGATAGGGCAAACAGGTTTTTTTTTTTTTTCCAACAAATATAAATATTAACAGTTATAAAATAAGAAGCTATGACCTGGGACATGGAACATAAACTTATAGGGAATTATAGAACATATGGTCTAATTCATAGCCAAGAACATATGAGCTAAAGTCCACAGTTTACCTCTCCATTATTGGTGGAATGACCTGAGAGGACTGAACAAAGGAAAGGACCAGTGGCATGCTGCCAATAGTGTAGTATGTTATGTGCCAACATTGCCAGACTCTCAGCAATAAGGATTTACAGACTATTAGGACAAATTAATTTGTCATCAAGATCCTTGACCATCTGTCAGCCTCGATACTTCTTCAAGCCCTTCTAGAGAAACAAAAGAACCTCTCATACATGCATGTACAGACATATTAAATCTCCATACTATAATTAATCTAGAAGCTACCGAAGGACTGTTATTGTTTTGTAGATTTTTTTTTTCAGTGTTCCTTTCACAATCAAGGTTTGAATTTCAGCCCAATCACAAGTGTTGCATTTCTTTTCTGTGCTGTATTTGATAGTGCATTAACTCTTAAAGTAATGTAAATTGTATTTTCTATCATCTATTGTTAAATTATACATGTTCCAAAGAATCAACACATCTACCCTTCAACACACATACAATATATATATATATATATATATATATATATATATATATATATATATATATATGCAAGCCATGTGGTAAGTGTATATTTTCCCCTGTAGTATCAGTTCTTCATGCTTTGAATCTTGTTTTAACAGCTTTAGGAGGATCTGTGTTTAGTTTATTAAGAGTGCGATTAATGTTAGTCCAGCATCACTGGCAGCGGCGGTAGAAATAGAAATGGTAGTCAGTAAACAGCATTCCCACATAGTTGGGGTCTGTAGAACAGTGAGCCTGACCCTGAGGAGAAATCAGATTGGGAAATTTTTAATAGTTTACTCACACTGAATATCTACAAACCTCATTTGTAGTTAAGGTAAGTTAAGATGTTAGTAATGGGGAGGGGGGCAATAGAAATTTGGAGAAGTAAAAACACTCACCGCTACTGAGATACGGAAGTGGTAAGATGATTGGAAATGTCGAGCGACTGACAGGGGCCATTCGTGTACATACCCCTGTAAGACACACCAAACTGCGCATTAATGTCACTCAGAAGTACACATTATTGAATTTCTCTTACTGTACTAGCTCACTTAATTGATTGTTTTTCCTAAACAAGCCATTGGCCCCCATAGTCAGTCCACATTTCTGCTCCTATCATACCTGAATCAAACACTGAACACCTGGTTCATGTTTGTTTGGAGCTCAGAGAGAAATTGGGAGCCAACACAGCTGTCTGAGAAACTGAAATCCATGTTTTTTAGCTGTTTAAGAAATCCAGATATTAAACTGTAATTAATCAGGACTGTAATTAGGTTGTTTTTTTTTTTTTTGGTTTTTTTTTTGGGGGGGGGTGTTGAGAAGAAATCAAGTGTTAGTGACTGCACAAGTTCGTGGCAGCCTTCAAACATGGCCACCATGGACTACAACACCCAAGCATCACAGTGCCCTCCCTCTCCTGAGTATTGATTGAGGGCACCCCTGTAATCAGCCCTCCCTATTTAAGGACTGCAAATGCACATGCACATTGTGAATGTAAAGAATTCGATGTCCACACAGGTTTTAGAGTTCAACAAAGATTTGGCAGACTTGAAGCAGGTATCACAGATAGGAACTTTTTTCTAACTGCCGCAACGTGAGTCTAATGTAAGTGATGCTCATTACCAGTGACGTAAACAGAAAGCACTTAAAGTTATATTGACACATTTATATGTGCACATTACATGACATCACCCTTTTTCAGTGTTTGTGTCTTTCTCTAAGAACAAAACAAGACAAAAATACATTTCCTGGCTCTTACTGAACATTCAAAATCCTTTCAATACATCAGTATGACACTGGTATTAATTGATTCAACTCAACATCAACATTAATCTGTGCATTATATTCGAGCATTAGAACATCAGCTCTTGCAGAAACATGTTGTAAGTGACGGCAGTTGCGTCTTAATGTTGCTCCCTGGGGTGTTTCAATGACAAAGGAGTGTGCTGTGATGATTTTTCCAGTGACAACAGTGGGTGTTCCCCAGGATTTCTGATGGTCCAGCTTCACGAGGACAGGATCACCTGGCTTTAACGATGGTAAGGGTGTAGCTCCGTGGTGCTGATTAAAGTAGAAGGCTTGTTTCTGTTTCTCCATTGCATCCTTCTTCTTGACAATTTCCAGATCTGGCCATTGGGGCTGAAAGTTTCCTTCCAGTGTTGGAAGAGTTGTCTTAATCTTCCGGCCCATAAGCAACTCTGCTGGGCTCACACCTGTGGTGGTGCAAGGCATTGATCAAAAGCACATGAGGGTGAGCAGAGGGTCTTTCTGCTTTAGGATTCTCTTTGCAGTCTGAAATCCTCTCTTTGCATGTCCATTCCCTTGGGGGTTGTGTGGACTCGAGGTAATGTGCGTAAAGTCAAACTCCCCCACAAACTCCTTAAACTCCTGGCATGAGAATTGAGGCCCATTGTCAGTCACAACCTCCTCTGGACAGCCAAATCTCACAAACACTCCCTTCAGCTTTAAGGTAACCTGTGAGGCAGTGGTTGTTGGTAAGTGAAGTATTTAAGGAACTGGGTGAAATAGTCTGATACAACAAGGTAAGTGTGTTTGTTATGATCACACAGGTCAATAGCAAGTTTCTTCCAAGGCCAGTCAGGTAGAGCGGTTGAGATGAGAGGTTCTTTTCACTGAGTGGGTTTCATCTCACAGCACACCTGACAGGACTGGACTTTGTGTTTGATTTCAGATGAGATGCCAAGCCACCATAAGGATGTATGGGCTCACTCTTTACACTTCATCAGACCTTGGTGCCCATTGTGTTTACAATGAAGGATGTCAACACATCTGGAATCACCATGCGGCTTCCTCTGCTGATAATCCCATTGTATTCAGACAGTTCACTTTTGACAGGAAAATACTCCCTGATTGCTGTTGGGACATTACCTATGTACTCTGGCTACCCTGACTTGATATACTGCAACACCATCTGTAGATTACAGTTAGCTGCTGTAGCTGTCTTTATGGACTCCAGCCTATGTTGGGTGGCTGGCATATTATCAACAACAGCTGTTTATTATCAACAACACGCCACATCTGAGTGAGTGTCAGTCTCTTTTTCCAGGCACTGTAGCGGACTCCATGAGAGAGTGTCAGCCACCTTTTTATTCATGAGTGGAACCAGGGGTTTGTGATCGGTGACCAACTTAAAATTTTCAAGGCCACACAGGTACTTTTTGAATCTTTCACAGGCCCAGACACTTGCCAAAAACTGCTTCTCGATCTGTGCATATCTGGTCTCGGCCTCAGACAGACGACATGAACAGTATGCCATGGGTTTCCAAATGAGGATGGGTTCCCTTTTGAGTCTGGTTCCTCTCGAGGTTTCTTCCTCATGTCATCTGAGGGAGTTTTTACTTGCCACTTTCACCACAGGCTTGCTCATTGGGGATAGATTAGGGATAGCTTAAGGATAAAATTAGCTCATGTCTTAAGTCATTCAAATTCTGTAAAGCTGCTTTGGGACAATGTCTATTGTTAAAAACGCTATACAAATAAACTTGACTTGACTGGTGTTGTTCCAATTGTAAACTGTATAGTCCATTGTTCGTCATTTCTATTTGTATTTATGACTGCACCCAGGAAGTATGGTGTCTGTGAAACAGTCTCCGTCACTTCTCTAACTGATTTACTGTGGCATTTCTTTTCCCAGTGGCCCACCTTTTTGCACTTGTTGCACATTGATTTCATGGCTAGGCACTTTTCTGGGTCTCTGTGTTTCATTTTTCCACATCTTTCCTCATTTTGAGTCTCCTTGCTCTCCACTTTCTTTCTTTTTAGGTTTTCCCCTTGGGCTTTCCTCTGCCTGCTGCTTTTCCTCATATCTCCTGCACCACAGCTTATGCCTCCCCTTGCTGGAGAACTTGGAGTGCAACCTCCTCAGACTGGTGAACAGTTTGAATGGTTTGGGCAAGTGTAAAATCAGCCATCAGCTGCAATTTACATGACAGTTCTTTATCAAGAATGCCCACAACAATGCGGTCATGAATATGCTCATCTCTGTTTACACCAACGTTACAGTGTTCATCTCTTAAAGGGCACTGATAAACACTTCAACTTTTTCACAGGGCTGCTGCACTCTCTGGTGAAAACATGCATGCTCATAAATAACGTTCCATTTAGGATAGAAGTACTCATCATATTTCCCTAACACAATGTCACACTTCTTCTTATCCGCCTCCTCCATAAAGGTGAAGGACTTGAAAATGTTTTCCGCTTCAGGGCCCATGGCATAAATCAGTGAACTGACCTGAACTTCGCCATCCTCTTTAGTCAGTTTTGTCACCATTCGAAATTGCTGGAACCATTGCTTCCAGTAAGCCCATTCATTCAGACGATCAAAAGCGAAACTTTCCAGGGGATTAAACTTGGCCAGCTTTCTGAAGCAATGTGTCCATCAAGCGCTTCTGACACCATGTAAAAAATTCAATGTCCATGCAGGTTTTAGAGTTCAATGAAGACTTATTATTATTTGGCAAACTTGAAGCAGGTATCACAGACAGGCAAGTGATAGAAACTTTTTTCTAACTGCCGCAACATGAGTCTAACGTAAGTGATGCTCAATACCAGTGATGTAAGTAGAAAACACTTAAAGGTATATTGACACATTTATATGTGCACATTACATGACAGCAAAGTATCGTTCTGTGTCCCCATACCTGATCATACTGAGCCATTTGTTGTTTTGGCCTGACTATAGTTATCCTGACCCTCATTACATTATTTATCAGACTCTGATACTGTTGTTTACCTTTGACATCCTGTTTGCACATCGACCGACCTTTGGCACAAACCTGACTCTGATTCTTGTATCACGACTTGGATTTGTTCTCCAGTTTGCAATGCACTTGCTCTCCCCTGCAATTGCATCCGTAAGTGCCTGCACACTTTGATAGGATACTTCACCACCATGGATGCAGCAGAAAAGGTAAAGCAAACTGCGCTTTCAGCTCAAGGAGACCTGTTGGGAGAATATCAGCAGATGCTGAGCAACATTGACGTCCATCTATCTCAGCTCACCGCTGCTATATCACAGTCCCTCCTGACGCATCCAGCACCAGCCGGGAATCCCTCTACCACTATTCCTTGACCAGATAATTTCTCTGGGGTGTTTCTGAATGCAAGGCTTTCCTGCTTCAATGTTCATTATACTTCATGACACTAACAGGGACCTCTGAACAGCAAAAAAAATCACCCAGTTTGTGAATCTGCTTACTGGCCACACCATGAAATGAGCCACTGCTGTATTGAATCGCAGCAGCGAACCTAAAATGTCCTACGATCAGTTCATAGAGCTCTTCAGGAGAGTGTGCGATCACCAGCCAGAGGGAGTTGAGGTTGACAAGAAGCTCCTCACATTACAGCAAGGGGAAAGAACCATGGCTAAGTATGCCTTCGAATTCCGCATGCTGGCAGCTGGTAGCACATGGTATAACCCGGCATTGAAGGCCATTTTTGTCAGGGTCTAGATGCTAACATCCTCACTGAACTGGCATGCAGAGACGAGCAGCACACCTTGGACTCTCTTATTGATCTGGTTATTAAATTTGACCATCTCCTCCATAACCATCCCTCCTTACATCAAGTCCGTGTTCCTACAGCCATGGAAATCTCCCACACCCATGGAAATCTCCAACACCCACACACCTCACTCCGAAAGAGAAAGAAGACGCTGGGAAGGACTGCACTTTTACTGTGGTGAGCCCAGTCACCTGCTGGCCCAGTGTCCCATCTGGCCAGTGACCACCAGGAAGCGTGACCACCTCAAGCAGGAAGGCCGCTCCAATACCCCAGTGAGTCACAAGTCTCTTCCTACTCACCTACTCGCTTAAGCTCTACATCTTACTATCCATATCAGAATCCTCCCATGTTCCTTCTCCTTTACTAGACTTCAGGGCGGAGGGTAAATTAATTGATAACAAAGTCATTCAAAGGCTTGAGCTGCCAATCGAAGAACTCCAGTGACCAGTAAGTCTCCAAGCTATAGATGGTGGACCCACTGGAGAGGGATTGGTCACCAAACGAACCAGACCAGGTTGGGGCTCTACACAAGGAACGCATTTCATTATATGTCACTCAAACCTCCAATCACGCAATCATTCTAGGATTCCCATGGTTACCACTTCATGATCCCCTCATTTCCTGGCAACAGAAAGAGATTCTGAAATAGTCCCTGTCCTGCCACCAGAACTGCCTGAATTGCCCCAACTCACTGTAGCTTCCACATCAGTGGAGAGCCATCAGTGGAGAGTCCCAGCATGCTATCATGATCTCTGTGAAGTCTTCAGTAAAGGAAAGGCCAGTGGACTACTCCCTCATAGGCCTGGGAGACTGTGCTATTGACTTCCTTCTGGGCACTATCCCTCCATGCTGCTGTATTTACCCTCTCTCAATTATGGTGTGATCTGCGATGTAGGAGTATGTACAAGAGGTTTATACAGGGTTATAGCCACCCATCCACCTCTCCAGTATCCACAGGGTTCTTCTTCATGGAAAAGAGGGAAGGAGGCCTCTGACCCTGCATTGATTATAGAGGTCTTAACCTCTATAAACTGTAAAGTACCCATACCCATTACCCCTTGTACCATCTGCTTTGGAACAGCTATGATCTGCTTGCGTCTTCACAAAACTTGACCACAGGAGTGCATACAACCTGATGCATATTTGGGAAGGGGAAGAATGGAAGACAGTGCCACCTCTGGACACTATGAGTATCTGGTCATGCCACATGAACTATCTTGTGCCTCCAGTGTGTTCCAATGCCTGATTAATGATGTGCTAGGGACATGCTGGGATGCTATGTAATCATCTACATTGATGACATTCTGATTTACTCTCCGGATGAAACCAGTCACTGTGAACATGTCAAGTCAGGATTCAGTAGACTCCTAAAACATCAATTGCATGTTAAGCCTGAAAAGTGTGAGTTCCATGTCTCCAAGATCTAGTTCCTGGGGTACATTATTAGCACATAAGGGGTTAGTATGGACTCAAGCAAGGTCTCTGCTGTCACCTCCTGGCCCACACCCACCTCTATCAAGGAACTCCAACATTTCCTTGGGCTTGCCAACTTCTACCAACAATTCATCAAGAAATGTAGCACCATTGCCACCCTACTCACCACACTACTCAAAAGGAGCCCAAAATGCCTACAATGGAACCAAGGGGCAGAAGAAACTTTCATTCAACTTAAGTCAGTCTTCACCACAGTACCTATCCTGCAACATCCAAACCCAATGAAACCTTTCACTGTCAAAGTAGATGCTTCCGAAACCAGAGTCAGAGGAGTCCTGTCCCAGCACTTCAGGGAGAAACCCAAGCTGCATCTAGTGGCATTCTTCTCTAGAAAACTTACACCAACTGAACAGAATTACGACACTGGGAATAGAGAATTGTTGGCTATTAAGTTGGCTTTGGAAGAATGGAGACATTGGCTTGAGGGAGCTGCACATCTATTTGTCATTCTAACTGACCACAAAAACCTTGACTATCTCAAGTCAGCTAAAAATCTGAACCCACGATAGGCACGTTGGGCACTTTTTTCCACAAGATTCCAATTCACCATCGCACACTGTCCTGGTTCCCGGAATACTAAAGCTGATGCTCTATCCCAAATTCATGCCTCCACAATACTCTGACATCAAGAAACTCATAAAATTCTAATTTTATTTGATCTAATTAAATATTTTGTTTGACAGTTAGAGTTCTGGGGTGGCACGGTGGTGTAGTGGTTAGCGCTGTCGCCTCACAGCAAGAAGGTCTGGGATCGAGCCCCGTGGCCAGTGAGGGCCTTTCTGTGCGGAGTTTGCATGTTCTCCCCATGTCCGTGTGGGTTTCCTCCGGGTGCTCCGGTTTCCCCCACAGTCCAAAGACATGCAGGTTAGGTTAACTGGTGACTTTAAATTGACCGTAGGTGTGAGTGTGAATGGTTGTCTGTGTCTATGTGTCAGCCCTGTGATGACCTGGCGACTTGTCCAGGGTGTACCCCGCCTTTCGCCCGTAGTCAGCTGGGATAGGCTCCAGCTTGCCTGCGACCCTGTAGAACAGGATAAAGCGGCTGGAGATAATGAGATGAGTTAGAGTTCTCTCTGTATGCACTCGTCCTCCAACTCTTGCTTTTGCTCACTAATTCCTGAGAGTGTACATTAAAAACACCCACAACTAACATGTGCTACATCAGCTAATGTTCTTGCAACTAGCAAGCTAATATGACTAGCAATAGTACAAGTAGTTTGCATTTTTAAAACCATCATATATTTTTTGCATAAATTGAAATATCATCGCCCTATGTCAGATGTATCCAGTATCTCAGTGCTGCAGTGCCCATTTTGCTACAGTGCCCATTTTGGCTGCCTTGGACTTCATTTCCCATCAGTCCTCGCAGACTACTGATCACATGAGTTTTGGTGTCTCCCCTGGGTGAGTGTCCCTGTTTAAGTTCTGAGATTTCTTTGTTTCTTTGCAAAGCTGCTGTTGTGTGTTTTGTGCTTCATGCCGTGTTTTCCCTCATTCTTGTTTTATGACTTGTTTTGTCTTGGTTAGTGTTGTTTGTCTTTCATGTAATAAAAAAGCCTGCACTTGTATCCTTCTCCACCAATATCTGACACAGCTTCTTGTGAGAACTAAACATGAGACATCTTATGCGCAAACCCAGAAAATGTTCATAAAATGACCTCCGTAATTGCATTTAAAAATTGGTAATCACTGCTGATTGGATAGTATCGGACATTTCTCCATGTAGTAGGCTACATTTTGCCACCACATCATCAGGACTTCCCTGAGTTTGATAACCTGAGATTACGTGAGAGGCTAAACAGAATAAAAACAAATCAGTCATGACCAATATATGTCATGTAAGTACTTTTTACACAGAATTAGCATCACATACACATACATACACAATATTCCAACATTCCACAATTATTCCAAATATGAAAACCCTTGGAATTTGATATGGATCATGTAAACAGCATATTCTGTTTGGATTATTCTGAATTTGGCCTTATTCCGAATAAGACATATTGGATATGGTGATATTATTCAGGTTTTAGGAGTATTCTTTAGACTAGTATACATCACATTCGGAATACGTGTCTCACTTGGGGTTTTTACAGCAGTTTGTGATACACGGCCTCTTACCTGTTTATGGTCAGCTCTGTGTATTATACACAAACCAACTATACACTGGGAGTATGTAACACAATATGGATGCATGTAAACAGGAATATTACTGAAATATTCATTTTCATTAGCCATGTGAACAGTAGTAGGAATAGTGTCTTTTTTTGGAATAAGGGCAAAATCCAGACTCTTTTGTACATGTAAACATTTTGACTCTAAAACCATATACATTCTCATTCATATATAAGTAAATGGTAACTTATACTGTACATTCTCCTCACTTTCTAAATTATAAATGATCTTTTATTATTCATTCTCATCATTGCTCTTTTAAGGACATAAAATCACTGTGGTTTCTAATTTGAGAAACTTGTCACTTTTTATTGTATAATTAATAAAAATAAAAAACACATACACAAAACGTGAGTAATGTGATGTAAGTATTATGTGACCTTGGTGGATGTTGAGTAAACACTACCTGTGTGTTGGGGGTGCTGTGGAATTCAGAGTCATTATAGTCTATTACAGCAGTGCAGTCTTCCCTCAGATCGTACGCACACAGGTGAGTCACTAACAACTCAGTAGTGCTATTCAAACACAGACACACACACACACACACACACAGTTACCTAGGGAATACATATTTATGAACCACACACTACACAAAGTGCTGAATTTCAAAACTTCTTTGCCTTATATGCTGGTATTATTCTATTCAATTAATTAATTAATCACATAGACACAGAAATAAAGAGTTGTACTCATGTTCTGAAATATGGCAATGTTTGATACTCAGTGTTTAATATTCACACACACACACACACACACACAGAAAATTATACAGTGTTGTACGGTAGCACTGTAGTACTAATGTGCACTGAACCATAGATTCTCTCCTTACACTGTCTTAGTGCAACAAAATACTCAGTATGATCATGTCTTTTACAACTGTGTATCATTAAATTGTTGTTCATTTTATAAAACTGAATTCCAATAAGAATTTGGCCATCTATGAAACCACATATTTGAATGTTTCCCTGTTCTCCTGCTCTCAGTATCAATGAAATCCCTCTCAATTTCATTATCAGGTCCTCACATTACAGTCTCTCTTATGCAATAACTTCAGAACATCCTCTACTGTCGTTCCCAATTATTTTCAATGGTATACAACACAAAACAATATGAATGACCAAACTAGATTTATTGGCATGCTAATGCGTTTGTCATTCAGTTCGTTAATTTTAAAAGTCCAGATTACTGCACATGAAAATTCTTTACATTTAAAACTGACTATTTTTTTTGTCTTTCAAAACAGGAACTTTTTATAATGATGTTTTCAGTTAGAATATTTAGGAAAAACTGTACCTGCAGTTTTTAGTTTCTGTCATTTCTTTGAGCAATTTCTTTTTTATTATTTGTTTGGTGTTGTTTTTTTCCAAAGAAAACAAATAAATCTTCAAACAAATCACCAACCGATGATGTAACTGTTGCAATAGAGTACGAAAATCTATAATTTAATTGTACTGTGTACTAAATGCTTGGAATGAGAAGGTTACACACTTCATCTGCAGAGTGACTGGCATGTTGATTGGAATGTGTTTACTAATGGGGATCCGATAGCTGTAGTTCCCTTTCCTGTGGAACAAAGACAGGTTATGACTAACTTTATGTGCAAATATGACCCTTAAAATGACAAATAAATCAACAACACCCACCGAGAGTTCTCCTGGTCTATGTAACGGTGGTCTATAACCTGCTGGTTTTGAGTGATAAGGATCGACTTAATGGTTGTGTTTTTCCCTGAAATAAAGTAAAAAAAAAAAGTAATGCAAAATAAAAATCAAATTGTGGTACAGTTAAAATAATGTTAAACTTTGTTTCATATTGTGTTAGAATTTTGACATTGTTCTCACAATCGCATTGTTCTCAACTCACAATCGCTATCGTGTCGTAACCAGTTCCATGGTATATTAGCTGAAAAAACACAAAAATCACTATTACACTTCAAAAAAAAGAACATTGGTGTGTTTCAGTGTTACAGCCGTTGTAGTATGTCTCACCTTTCAGACTGGGTTTGGTATGAGAAGGTGTTTTATGAAAGCCTGGGTCAACAGTTGAGCCTGTTGTGACAGACATGTGTTTGTTGAATGTAGTATGTTGACAGCAATAAACTTCATCCGAGTAAAACACGCTAGAGAAATCAACATCTGGTGGCCAAGAGCCAGGGGAAGTAGTAATTGAAACTGTGAAGGGAATAAACAAATATATAAAAATAGTAAAAACATATGTCAAATCATAAGAGAAAATCTCTCTAGTTTTCCAGTCAGAATTATGTTTGCTGTTAGCATTGCCAGAAAGTTACATCAATATTACATCAATTTATAACTCCAATTCCAAAAATGTTGAGACACTGTGTAAAACATAAATTAAAACAGAATGTGAATATTTGCAAATCGTGCAAACCCTATATTTAATTGGAAAATAGTACAAAGACAACATATCAAATGTTGAAACTGAGAAACTTGATTGTTTTTTGAAAAATGTATGCTCATTTTGAATTTGATGTCCATAACACATTTCAGAAAAGTTGGGACAGGGGGCAACAAAAGACTGAAAAAGTTGTGTAATGCTAAAAAAAATTATTTTGTTAATTGGCAACAGGTCAATAACATGTCTAGGTATAAAGAGAGCATCCCAGAGAGGCTGAGTCTCTCAGAAGTAAAGATGGGGAGGGGTTCACTGCTCTGTGAAAGACTGCATGGGCAAACAGTGCAACAATTTAAGAATAACACTCCTCAATGTAAAATTGCAAAGAACTTGGGGATCACATCATCTATGGTACATAATGTCATTAACAGACTCAGAGAATCTGGAGAAATCTCTGTATGCAAGAGACAAGGCTGAAAACTGACATTGGATGTCTGTGATCTTCAGGCCCTCAGGCGACACTGCATTAAAAGCAGACATGTATCTGTAGTGTAAACCACTGTATGGGCTCAGGAACACTTCAGAAAACCATCATCTGTGAAAACAGTTCATTACTGCATCTACAAATGCAAGTTAAACCCATATATAAACAATATCCAGAAACACCGCCACCTTCTCTGGGCCCAAGTTCTTTTACAATGGACTGAGGCGAAGTGAAAAATTGTCCCGAGGTCTGACGAATTGAAAGTAGAAATTCTTTTTAGAAATCATGGACACCATGTCATCCAGGCTAAAGAGGAGAGGGACCAACCGGCTTGTTATCAGTGCATGGTTCAAAAGCCAGCATCTGTGATGGTATGAGGGTGCATTAGTGCACATGACCTCGGTATGTTGTACATCTGGGAAGGCATCATTAATGCTGAATGATATATACACATTTCAGAGCAAGATGCTGCCATCCAGACAAAATCTTTTTCAGAGAAGGCCTTCCTTCTTTCAGCAAGACAATGACAAACTGCTTTCTGCTATGGTGACCAGACATCCCTATTTTGGGACAGTCCACGTTTTTGGTGACCTGTCCCCAGCTGGAGCTGTCCCCGTAAATGTCCCCATTTTAACCATGACTAACAGACCCAAGGAAAAAAAAAAGACTGAAACATCTATCAGATTTCAGCAGATGCCTCACGTATTGTTTTGTAGATCGCTTTAAGACTGGTTCAGGCCGATCACAGAGATGTTCTAGAACAGTGTATCTCAACCACTGGGCCGTGGCCCATTAATTGGCCAAGATTTTTTTTTCAAGTTGAAGCTAATTTTTACCCATAGGATGGTACAATTGCTGGTTACATCCAGCATCACATCCACCTCATTAAGTTATTGTCACACTACAGCTCATGATGCTTTGCGTTGGGTTATTGATGAAAATGAGGCATTTTGGTGGTGATGCATGGCGATATACACGTGAGCTAAAAGTTCTGGTCACATAGCACACAAACACTTGACTGTCATGCCTTTGCGCACTTGAGTCTGGCACAGCCAGGCCACACTCGCTCACGGAGCACATTGTGCATGCACTTGGGACCCAGCCATTATGGGAAACACCCGATACTGATTTAAGCACAATCAGCATGCACAGATACGGAAGCTGTTTTCTAGGAGGTTTTGCGAAGTATTATCATTATCACATTTGTTTCTAGCCAAGTTTATAATGCTGTTTAAACACTCTGCTTTGTGATTCTGCTTTCTGTTTTGCTTTCGTTTTTGTAAGTATCACACCTACTAATAAACATTCTTCCTGCACTTATATCCGTCTTGCCGTCTATATTATAGTGTCTTGATCCCCAGATCTTTAACCCAGCCACATATAAAAAGGTGTATGCCTCCATGCTCTTCCAGGTTTTCATCTGTGTGTCCATGTAGAACGATAGACACACAGGTAGTTTGAGATGTCGGGGAACTCAATGTCTGGCTCATTTTCCAACTCATAGGAAAAATCCTTCTTTGTTAGCCTGTAAGGATAAGTCCCATTGAGTGGTTTCTATATCCACTTCTTTTGAGTGTACTTCTTGGTTTTAATAACTTGCTTGTTTGCTGTACACAAACATGGCAATAAATTCTTGTGTTAATTGACCAGAACCCACTTTTGGATCATTAATCCCTTTTGACTGAAAATTTAAAGCACTAAATGGTCTCGCACCACAGTACCTGAGTGAACTTCTGCTCCTCTATGACCCGCCACGCCTACTTAGATCAAAAGGTGCAGGCTATCTGCTGGTACCTCGTATAGTGAAAGCTACATCAGGGGGCAGAGCCTTTTCTTACAAAGCCCCACAGTTATGGAACAGCCTTCCAAGTAATGTTCAGGAATCAGACACAGTCTCAACATTTAAGTCTAGGCTGAAAACATATCAGTTTAGTCAAGCCTTTTGTTAATGGTGTTTATGAGGTAAAGGTGTAGATCTAGAGGGTCCTCAGACATAGAGTGTTTTGGTAAACTGGGATGTATGGATGCTGTCAGTCCCCACTCGCTTGCTCACTCGAGTTTGTTGAAGGTGTAGTGGCTGGCTGCTTTATGTCCTGGGGCTCCCTCATGCCTGTGTTACCTTCTGGCTCTATCCTTTTAGTTATGCTGTCATAGTTAGTTGCCGGAGTCCCTGCTTGTACTCGGTGCAATATGTATACTGCTCCTACTTATTCAGGTGACATTGGGCATACCTAACAACCTGTGTTTTCTTTCCCTCCCCTCCCCCACCCCAAATCTGTCCCTCTGAGTTACATGGAGTCAACAGGAAATCTTTTGGTGGAGAGGGTGGAGACCTCGACTGGCTATCGTAGCCTGCAGGGAATCGGCCATCAGACTTTCTGTCGCATGTCCCAGACCCGGTGAAATGTCACTGAATTGTCTTGGCCAGCCCTAAGGGTCCCATCTGCATCTCATCATTGCTGAGGAGTGTGCTCCCATCACCCAATCAAGCATCCAGCCAGAGCAGGTCATGATATTTTTTACCATATTAACATGCCATTGTTGTGCGTTATGCCTGATGTAAAGACACTCGTCTCTGCGAGCCTACCACACAGATTTAATATTTGTCATTTTTAGGGCATACCTAACAACATGTGTTTTCTTTCTCTCTCTCTCTCCCCCCCCCCCCCCCCAATCTGTCCCTCTGAGTTACATGTTGGTCCTGGGATTGAGATTCTGGCCTCTTCTGCCCCTCAGACCTGCTTGATCCATCCTGGTGCCCTGTGTCTGGTCGGAGTTTTATCACAACGCTCCTGTGAAGGACGGCCCCATGAGGACAGTTGAGGGTTATACCTGGAGGATGCTGTGGACTCTTACAGTAATGCTTTTATGGCTGAGGACTACAGTTGTCTTGCTAACTTTAGGAGTGCAGTTATCATGAACAGTTTTGCACTCAAGTTTCCATCAGTGAAGAGTTATAACATCAATGAAACTGTCCTCATGTTAAAACTGTTAATATTATAGTCAGGCTGTCTGTTGTTGCCCAAATGAGGATGGGTTCCCTTTTGAGTCTGGTTCCTCTCGAGGTTTCTTCCTCATGTCGTCTGAGGGAGTTTTTCCTTGCCACCGTCGCCACAGGCTTGCTCATTGGGGATAGATTAGGGATAAATTAGTTCATGTTTTAAGTCGTTCAAATTCTGTAAAGCTGCTTTGCGACACTGTTCATTGTTAAAAGCGCTATACAAATAAACTTGACTTGACTATTTTGATTGGTGGAGGAACAACTTTTTAGCAGAGCGCTAGAATCTTTGCCTAAACATTCATTCAGCTTTGAATAGATCACTTCATCTGCTCCTGGACAGGTGAACCATAGTCTTTTCTTGTAGGCCAAAGTGACATTGTTTGCCATCTACGTTATTTAGCCTTTAAATGTGTAAGCTACATTTTGTGATGTTGTAACATTGCTTGGCACATTGAATTGAGATGTATCAGTTGACCTAAAAAACCATAGCATACTGCAGCCAGTGCTAGCAGGAGAAAGCTCAGTGTGGCGCCAGTCAATCAGCTGCAGTTGTTGCTACAGTGGTGCTTGAAAGTTTGCAAATCCTTTAGAATTTTCTATATTTCTGCATAAATATGACCTAAAACATTATCAGATTTTCACACAAGCACTAAAAGTAGATAAAGAGAACCCAGTTAAACAAATGAGACAAAATATTATACTTGGTCATTTATTTATTGAGGAAAATGATCCAATATTGCATATCTGTGAGTGGCAAAAGTATGTGAACCTCTAGGATTAGCAGTTAATTTGAAGGTGAAATTAGAGTCAGGTGTTTTCAATCAATGGGATGACAATCAGGTGTGAGTAGGCACCCTGTTTTATTTAAAGAACAGAGATCTATTCTGACCTTCACAACACATGTTTGTGGAAGTGTATCATGGCACGAACAAAGGAGATTTATGAGGACCTCAGAAAAAGCGTTGTTGATGCTCATCAGGCTGGAAAAGGTTACAAAACCATCTCTAAAGAGTTTGGACTCCACCAATCCACAATCAGACAGATTGTGTAGAAATGGAGGAAATCCAAGACCATTGTTACCCTCCCTAGGAGTGGTCAACCAACAAAGATCAAGGCATGTAATAGTTGGCAAGGTCACAAAAGACCCCAGGGTAACTACTAAGCAACTGAAGACCTCTCTCACATTGGCTAATGTTCATGAGTCCACCATCAGGAGAACACTGAACAACAATAGTGTGCATAGCAGGGTTGCAAGGAGAAAGCCACTGCTCTCCAAAAATAACATTGCTGCTCATCTGCAGTTTGCTAAAGATCATGTGGACAAGCCAGAAGGCTATTGGAAAAATTTTTGTGGATGGATGAGACCAAAATAGAACTTTTTGGTTTAAATGAGAAGTGTTCTGTTTGGAGAAAGGAAAACACTGCATTCCAGCATAAGAACCTTATCCCATCTGTGAAACATGGTGGTGGTAGTATCATGGTTTGGGCCTGTTTTGCTGCATCTGGGCCAGGACGGCTTGCCATCATTGATGGAACAATGAATTCTGAATTATACCAGCAAATTCTAAAGGAAAATGTCAGGATATCTGTCCATGAACTGAATATCAAGAGAAGGTGGGTCATGCAGCAAGACAATGACCCTAAGCACACAAGTTGTTCTACTTAATCCAATCAAAATGTTGTGGAAGGACCTGAAGTGAGCAGTTCATGTGAGGAAACACACCAACATCCCAGAGTTGAAGCTGTTCTGTATGGAGGAATGGGCTAAAATCTAAAATTCCTCCAAGCCGAGGTGCAGGACTGATCAACAGTTACCTGAAACATTTAGTTGCAGTTATTGCTGCACAAGGGGGTCACATCAGATACTGACAGCAAAGGTTCACATACTTTTGCCACTCACAGATATGTAATATTGGATTACTTTCCTCAATAAATAAATGACCAAGTAGAATATTTTTGTTTCATTTGTTTAACTGTGTCCTCTTTATCTACTTTTAGGACTTGTGTGAAAATCTGATGATGTTTTAGGTCATATTTATGCAGAAATATAGAAAATTCTAAAGGGTTCACAAACTTTCAAGCACCACTGTAGATGTAGCATTGCTTGTAGCAGAAATCCAGCTGAGGTAAAATTGTAACAGTTCAATGGCATAAGCCAACTTACACATAAATTGGTGTGTTATCCCACAGAGTAGCTGGCTATGTAAAGCTGTAGGTTTATGGTAACGTTACCAAAGTGTCAGTAATTTGTTTAATTTGTTGTGATGTGTAGCAGACTACACATTTTGATTAAGGCTACTCATTTAGGCTAGGTCATCAATTCAGCTATGGCTACAGTTTAGGCTATGGGAAATCGGGAATCATTTGTATTCTCAGTGGATTTAAAAAGGATCAGATAATTGTAATCTTACATTTTTTAGAATCTAAATCAATTCTGTCGGTGGGAAGTATATTCAGATGGTATAGACTATATTTGGCATTGTCCATGGTACCATTTTGGCAGTAGTTTTTCCTGACAGTGGGTTAAAATTCTATTTTTTGTGACCACTACAACTCATTTCGCCATAACATTAGAAATATTTATCAGTGATGGCTATGATCTCTTGCATTACCTCTTCGAATATTCATTAAGTTCTTACCTGAAAGCTATGTAATTCATTAAATGGCACAGTGACTTCTTTGCATACTCAGCCCAATGAAGGAACTGAGACCAATCTTGGAATATCCTGGTTCAGCCATGAAATTCACTCCTTTCCTGTGTGTGCTTGCTAATGAACCAACCATGTTTCCCTGGAATGCTAACACCACAGATTGACCCACAGTAGATGAATGGTTTAGGCAGAGTGAACAAGTGTGGGAAAATGCACACAGGCAATTGGAACATGTGGCACAAAGGGGCCCAAGTTGTCAGCCTCCACATGTTGAGCCCTGGAAACTGACTTCAGTCCAATGATTTGAAGACAGGTGAATGACAACACCAGATACAGCAACAGCAGCAGCAACAGCCTACCTAGGCACCATAACAGTCTCCAATGTGATTCCCAAGTCAGCAGCCCAATGCCAATCCAGAACGTGTGCCCTCTTCAGGGCAGGCAACAAACACTGTCATATGGGAGAACATCACCATGCTGCAACTTAATGTTGAAGGCCTTACTAAAGCTAAGATCAACATACTTGAACTGTGGCAGCAGGGGCATGGCCAAGCGTCGGTTTGTGAATGGAGGGTGGGGTCAGGGAAGGTGAGTGGCAAAGTCAGTACACCTGCTGTTGATTAATGTTGTTTGTGTGTTTTGCAGTGAAGACAGAAAGTAGAAAAGGAGGGAGGTAGCGACAAGAGGGAAGCGATCCAGATGAGAACACGTGTGTGTGTGTGTGTGTGTGTGCCAAGTAAAGCTGAAAAGCAAAGTAAAGGAAATAAAGTTGTGTGTGAACATCATCTCCTGTCTGCTGCGCTTCAATATTCCACCCATGTCAGTGAAATACCACAGTGGTGCCAAAAGCCGGGATACTGAAGAGAACCACTGATGGAGTCCTCCCCATTTAAGGACTTGATCCATGCCCTTGCTACTGCCCAACAGAACCAGCACCAAGCGCTGATCAGCTTCCAGAAGGAGCAGGAACAACAGTTTGAAGCCTTGGTACTGGCTCAGCAGGAAGATCGCGAGGTGTTCTGGCACCTGCTCGCATCAGCGGAGTCCTCAACCGCCACCACAACAGACCCTCCCCACGTCACCCTTACCAAAGTGGGGCCGCATGACAATCCGGAAGCCTTCACTGCGCTCTTTGAGCGAGCGGCCAAAGCATGGGAGTGGCCTGCTATTATTACTGACTGGGGAGGCACAGCTTGCTGTGCAGCAGCTCCCCGCTGACAGCCGACTCATCTACAAGAACCTGAAGCGAGCCATCCTGCAGTGTATTGGCTACACCCCAGAACAACATTGCCAGTGCTTCTGGACATTAACTTTGGAGGAGGTCGGCTGGCCGTTTGCGTTCGGCCAACAGCTCCAGGACGCCTGCTGGTGGTGGCTGAGGGTGGACAACCGTGATGCTGAGGGGATCATCAACCTGGTGACACTGGAGCAGTTCGTCACACGGCTTCCAGAAGGAATAGCAGAGTGGGTCCAGTGTCACCACCCGGCGTCGCTGGGTCAAGCCATCAAGTAGGTGGAGGACCATCTGGAGGCAGTTCTGACGGCAGGCAGACACATCGCCTCTTTTTTCTTTCTCTTCCCTTCTCCTTCTCATCCCCGCCCCATTCCCCCACCACAGAGGCGGGGGCTGGCTCCCCCCCAGCCAGGCTGTTGCACTGTTGTAATCAGACCTCAATCCACCAAAACCTGGTGCAAGGTGAGGCACTGGGGAGAACACAAGTGGTGAAGGTTCTGTGTATGCACGGGGATGTTCACAATCATCCACTAGTGTCTGTCCAAATTCTATTTTGGGGGAAAAGCGTAGCATAAAGACAGCGGTTAACCCACGTCTTACCCACCTGCTGATCATTGGGACTGATTGGCTGAGGTTTAGGGAATTAATGGAGCGTAACCTCCTGAGAACAAACCCATAGACTTGTGTCCTCTGTAGTTGACATTTGTTTTACGTGCACACCCTCTTACCCTTTCAAGCTATTCACTTGAATCCTGGTGTCTTATAAAGAGTACATCCTGGGCTTTCCAATGATATATCATGTGACTAGGAGGGTTGCTGGGAAATTCCTAGTAAAGAAATCACAACAAAAGAGAAATTGAGAGACACATTTTTTTCTTGGCTCCCAGGAGGATATAGAAGGGGGTGGGTCCCGCAATAATATGTTATGGGGGGATCCTGGTGTGGCATTGACTGGGGAAGCTGTCACAGAGCCGTCTACATCAGCACTGCGTCAGGAGCAGCTTGCCCCTCTTCCCTCTCTCAGGGATTCCCTCGAGGACTTTCCGTTAGAGCACTTGCAAGACAGGATTTGCATCATGCATTTGACCAAGTGAGAGTCATTGATGGTCAAACTCTCCAGCCAAATGTGACACCCTTCTTCCCATACTTTGCTATTATTAAGGATAGGCTGTATCAGTGACACAGGACACTCAAACCAGTGAACAGATAATCCCAAAGAGCTGTAGGAAACTTGTATTCCATGCAGCTCACTTTAATCCAATGGGACACTTAGGACAGGATAAGACACTAGCCCGAATAATGGCTCAGTTCTATTGGCCAGGGATTTGCGGGGATGTTCGTCGGTGGTGTGCGGCATACTATGAATGCCAACTAGTAAATCCTGCCACCACTCCAAAAGTGCCTTTGTGCCCTCTCCCTCTAATCGAGACCCCCTTCAAGAGAATTGGTATGGATCTCGTCGGGCCATTATATTGGTCAGCATAAGGATATTGCTTTATTTTAGTTCTGGTGGACTATGCAATGCGATATCCGGAAGCAGTGCCTCTCCGTAATATTTCAGCATTCAGCATTGCAGAGGTGCTCTTCTGTGTTATGTCCCAAGTCAGGATTCCAAAAGAAATCCTGACTGACCAGGGCACTACCTTTTACATCATGAACACCTCGCAAGCTGTATGGGTTATTGGGAATTAAATCTATCCGCACCAGTGTCTATCACCCACAAACGGATGGTTTGGTGGAGAGGTTTAATCAAACAATTAAAAATCTATTTTGAAAGTTTGTAAATGAGGACGCACAAAATTGGGATAAATGGCTCGAGCCCCTGTTATTCATGGTACAAGAGGTCCCACAAGCCTCCATGAGGTTCTCCCCATTCAAATTATTATATGGGTGAAAGCTGCACGGCATTTTGGACATACTGCGGGAAGATTGGGAGGAGGGACCTTCAGCGAGTAAAAATGAAATTCAATACATTCTTGACCTGCACGCAAAGCTCCACACCCTCACACACTTAACCCAGGAGAATTTGCAGCAGGCACAAGAACGTCAAGCCTGGCTATACAACAGGGGCACGCACCTTAGAGAGTTTAACCCAGGAGATAAAGTATTCATCTTATTGCTCACTTCAAGTTCCAAATTAATCGCCAAGTGGCAAGGGCCCTTTGAGGTCACATGGCGAATTGGGGACATTGACTATGAGGTGAGGCAAATGGATAGGGGCATGGCACTACAAATGATAGGGGAGGGGCTCTGTAAATATACCACCTCAACCTGCTAAAATATTGGAACGAGGGGGTCCCTGTGGCATTGGTGTCAGTAGTTCCAGAGAAGGTGGAGCTGGGGCAGGAGGTCAAAAAAAATAACTACTCAAACTGCTCTGGTCCCCTGTGGAGACCACCTCTCACTGGCCCAAATCGCAGAGGTTGCCAGGTTGCAAGAGGAATTTTCTGACGTGTTCTCGCCCCTTCCTGGTCACACCCATCTCATAGAACACCACATTGAAACGCCCCCAGGGGTGGTGGTGCATAGCCACCCCTACCGCTTACCAGAACACAAGAAAAAGGTGGTTCAGGATGAACTCCGGGCCATGCTTGAAATGGGCATAATCAAGGAGTTCCACAGTGACTGGAGCAGCCCAGTAATCCTGGTTCCCAAGGCCGATGGGTCAGTCCGGTTCTGTGTGGACTACAGAAAAGTCAATGCAGTGTCCAAATTTGACGCATACCCAATGTCTCGCATTGATGAGTTGCTCGATCAGTTAGGTGCTGCTCTATTTTATTAAACATTGGATTTGACAAAGGGATATTGGCAGATCCCCTTGACTCCTCTATCCTGAGAGAAAATGGCCTTTTCCACGCGTTTGGATTACACCAATTTTTCATGCTTCCTTTGGGGCTATTTGGGGCTCCCACTAAGTTTATTAAGCCAATATGACAGCAGCCACTATTTCATATATAGCATTATGTTGTGCTGCATTAGAGGTGGAACATAGATGGAATGTAGACCCCACCCCCCCCACTCTATTGCCAAATTTCTGATTGGTTCCTTTTCATTATATATATTATATAGCAGAACTGTAATCAAGATGCCAAGACATTACACATTACACAAGACATTCTTACCTGTAGTCACTGTTTCTGTAGTAGTAGAGTTTGGATACATACTACATGGTTTCAGAAACAAAAAAGGTCAAATAGATATGCAGTGTAGTATGTACCATATGTATGCTGTACATGCAAATATACAAAATTGTTCAAAGCTGTAGAAAAATTGTTGAATGGGTAATGTACAGATATGAATGAAAAAATGGAGGGCGTTTATGATGACTGCAATCTACCTGGAATCAAAATCCACGTCTTCTCTTAATGTGAGTGTGTAGAGTGTGGTGATACAGATGGCACTGGAACCATGTGGACCAAAAAAAAAAAAAAAAGCACAATATCAATGTCAGTGTACAACTAAAATCCCTGTCTGGCAAAATCCCATTAATATGGACTGCTAGTAAAAAGTATGAGAACACTTAATTGAAGTTGGTTTTTATTTACTCTGTATCTGTCTGTATGCACTTACACAATCTTAGTACAATCTTCTAAATGAGCCCTTTGATGAAATTTCATTTTTTCCTTGAATATTGCTTTCATATAGTGTACCAGTTTATTTTAGTTACTTTTTAAAGTTTTCTCTCTAAACATCTACACTGTAGTATCTATATGCAGTGCCCTCCATGATTATTGCCCCCTCCCACCCCATAAAGATTAACAAAAAAGGGTTAGCAAAAAATCCACCTTTTGATGAAGTCATTTGATCTCACACAGAAAAAATGAGAAAAATCCAACCTTTAATTGAAATAAATTTATTCAGAGAAAAACAAATCCCTCATCAAGAAATAATTATTTTCAGCAAAAACACGTGCCACTTTTATTAGCACCCCTAAATTATAGTGAACATAATGTAACTGAATCATGTTTCCCATTTAAATTGTACATTTTGAGTGGATTGGAGTGCATAGGAACTTTCAAGCTGTAATCTATGATTTCCTGATTAACTGGTGTTAAAATATGAGGTGACACAGAGGCCAGAGTCCTATAGTCATCCATCAACATGGGAAAGATAAGAACACACAAACTAAATGAGGGAGAAGTTTGTTGACCTTTCATAAGTCAAGGAATGGTTATAAAAAAAATAGCTACTCACCTGAAAATGTTAATTTCTACTGTTGGAGCAAGGATTAAAAAAAAGCAGACACCAACTGGAACTGTTACAAACTTGCTTGGAAAAGGACCCAAGTTTATTTTGTCTCCACATACAGTGAGGAGGAGGATAACAGAGGCAAAAAATTAAAAAAATAAAAAATCCCCAAGGATCACTGTTGGTGAATTACAAGAAAAAGTAAAATCTTGGGGTTTCCAAATCTCCAAAACCACCATCAGACTCCACCTCCATGCCAACAGATTATTTGGAAGGTCTGAGAGAAAAAAGCCTTTTCTGTCAGTTAACCACAAATATAAGCATCTGAAGTTTGTGAAACGCTACGACAACTTTGACTGGAACCATGGTTATGGTCTGATATAACAAAAATTGAGCTTTTTGGCAATAAACACTCAAGGTGGGTTTGGTGTAAAAAGAAGGATGGCTATAATGAAAAGAACCTGATCCCAACTGTAAAACATGGTGGAATTTCTGTGATGTTTGGGGGCTGTTTTTCCTCCAAAGGCTCTGGAAACCTTGTTATGCTACATGGCTTTGAATAAATTTATTTCAATTAAAGGTTGGATTTTTCTAATTTTTTCAGTGTGAGATGAAGTGACCACCAAAAGTTCAATTTTTTTTCTAATCTTTTTACTAATCTTTACAAGGGATAAAGACAATCATGGCAGGCACTGTAATAGTATGTACTACTACTACTACTATTTAGTGTTGTAGTATTTCAGACCAGTCTTGGTCTCGAGACTGGTCTCAAGACCTTTGAAGGTCTCAGTCACATCTCAGAATCAACCACATTCTTATTCAGTCTTGTCTTGGTCTCGGACATAGAGACTTGGAATATTATTTCAAGTCTGGTTAAGACCACAACTGTGGGGATCTCACTAAATTGCCTGTGCATTGTCTGGTTTATTTGTTAACATCATTGCTGTGATTGGATGTAAAACTTTCTGCTTCAAATGCAACCAATAAAGTGACTCATTGCTAATTTGAATTTTTTTTTTCCTGTTAACAGCTGTCACACCTCCCTGTCCCCACCCCCTTTCACACACACTGGTCTTGTTTTGGTCTTGACTCAGCCTCACCCTGCCTTGGTCTTGGTCTTGACTTGGTCTCAACCCCTCAAAATCATATTCTAGTCTTGGTCTCCATAAACTCTGGTCCTGGTCATGACTTGAGGTGGTCTTGACACTATAATATTCTTAATATTATAATAGTTTTTTTTTCCCCAGTAGTGGTATCAGCATGTTTATCTTAACATGAATTACATTGGACTGCACCATCAAGACATCTTTTGGTTTATATTAAATATTTAACAAAGAAAAAGGACTCACCAAAAAGCCATAGTTACCACAAGCAGAACAATAATCACTTGGAATATTCTGTGCTGGAGGCAGTTCTGGTATTTCTCACGTACATACTCCTGACACAGACACATGGTATCTTTAGAGTTGGTAAAACAGAACATCATTTATCAGGCAGAACAGGAGTAGTTGGGTATTTTTATTTGTTTTAACTTACTTTGCTAAATTTTGGTGGCGAGGGCTTTTGGGGGGAAACTGATGTTTGGCTTTTGTTGCTTTTAGTGACTCCTCTGTAAGTGAAATGTAAACAGGGAATAATGTATGCAAGCAAGCATTATAAAACAGACGACTCAAATGAAATTAGCTGGCAGTTAATCCAACGGCTTATGTGATTATGTTATATGAGACTTCAAACACAATGATTAGATTTTTGAACACAAAGTGATCAACAAATACGTTTAAAAAAAAGCCATTAGATGTGTTGATGTGCTTTTACAGGTTATTCAGCATTTTATTCGCATTTACCGCTTATTTGCAGCAGTGCTTTTGGAGTGCATGCTCTCCAGGTTCTTAAGCTTGGCCAGGCGAGTGTTCCACACCTCGAGATCCTCAATGCGTGTCTCCAGGTTATCAGTAAGCTTGCAGAGCTCTTTTACAGCCCCTACATTCTCCATAAAGATCTGCTCCTATTTGGAATCCACACAGAAGTTGAATCCATACAACTCATCGGTTTGTGACAAAACGGCCAATTTTAAGTTGCACTAACATACTAACATATAGTTTTAATCACTTGCCTCAATTTATCTCATCTCATCTCATTATTTCTAGACGCTTTATCCTGTTCTACAGGGTCGCAGGCAAGCTGGAGCCTATCCCAGCTGACTACGGGCGAAAGGCGGGGTACACCCTGGACAAGTCTCCAGGTCATCACAGGGCTGACACATAGACACAGACAACCATTCACACTCACATTCACACCTACGATCAATTTAGAGTTAATTAACCAATTAACCTAACCTGCATGTCTTTGGACTGTGGGGGAAACCGGAGCACCTGGAGGAAACCCACACGGACACGGGGAGAACATGCAAACTTCGCACAGAAAGGCCCTCGCCGGCCACGGGGCTCGAACCCAGACCTTCTTGCTGTGAGGCAACAGCGCTAACCACTACACCACCGTGCCGTCCCCTCAATTTATCTAATTTTTTTAAAATTAATTTTAAAGTTTCACAATAATTATTAAAAATTACGTTTATATTATAGAGATTCTGTGCATGTCATTTTGACCTGAATTTAACATTTAATTTTCTTTATTTAAAAAAAAAAGATTTCATTCTGTATATAGTAAAAACCACATTGACATCTACAGTTGCAGTCAGAAGGTCATACACATGGACATGAATGTCATGGCAATACTGGGCTTTCAATTATTTTTTTGAACTGTTCTTTTTCTGGGGCAGAATGATTGTACAATAGAAAAAACAAGAATTTGGTGTACAAGATTTAATTAATTTTGGGTTTTCTGAAATCAACATGGGTTCAGAAATATACATACAGCAGACTAAATATTTAATTAAATGTCCTTTAGCAAGTTTCACCTTGATTAGAAGCTTTTGTCTCATCTAAGCATACAAATTTTCTCCAGAAGGTTTTTTCTTTGTCCATATGATCAGCTGCAAACTTTAGTGTCAATGTTGGAGCAGGGGCTTTTTTCTTGGACAGCAGCCTTTCAGTCCATGGTGAAGTAAAACTCACTTAACTGTAGACAGTGTGACACTGGTATTCCAGTAGCTTCCAGTTCATGGTAGGCCTGTGCCTTGGTGGTTACTGGGTTGTTCCTAACCATATAATAATAATAATAATAATAATAAGTTAGGGCGGCACGGTGGTGTAGTGGTTAGCGCTGTCGCCTCACAGCAAGAAGGTCCGGGTTCAAGCCCCGTGGCCGGCGAGGGCCTTTCTGTGCGCAGTTTGCATGTTCTCCCCGTGTCCGCGTGGGTTTCCTCTGGGTGCTCCGGTTTCCCCCACAGTCCAAAGATATGCAGGTTAGGTTAACTGGTGACTCTAAATTGACCGTGAGTGTGGATGGTTGTCTGTGTCTATGTGTCAGCCCTATGATGACCTGGCGACTTGTCCAGGGTGTACCCCGCCTTTCGCCTGTAGTCAGCTGGGATAGGCTCCAGCTTGCCTGTGACCCTTTAGAACAGGATAAAGCGGCTAGAGATAATGAGATGAGATGAATAATAAGTTAAATTTATATAGCGCCTTTCAAGAAACCCAAGGACGCTTTACAATTATAGACAAAGAAAAAAATAAAAATAAAAAAAATAAAAATAATAATAAATAATAATAATAATAAAAATAATAATAAAAAGTAAAAAGTCCACCGAGTAGGGGTCAGGATGTAATTCCGTGGTGTAGCAGCCACGGTCCCATGAAAAGGTGCACGAAAACGAGTCCCACATCTCCAGCACCGCTGCCGTGACGCCGTCAGCAACATCGCTCAACACCACGCCATGGATCCACAAAGTGAGCACAGAAGCTCCGCCATGCAGAGCGCTGGTGTGTCCCAAACCGCCTGCACAGCCGCTGCGATGCCACCGAGCAACATCGCTCGGAACATCACGCCAAGCATTAAAGCACAGAGCGCTGGACAACCACGATATAAAATGAGCAACAGGCTCACTGCAGTCCATAGCTGGGAGCACAGGCATCACCCACAGTGAACCACCAAGGCCTGGAGGGAACCGACGCCCAAAACTGGGTCTGGAGCTATACCACAACCGGCGGACAAAACACTCAAACAAACATCAAACTACACAAACACACAGAAAAAATAAATAAATAAATGAAAATAGAAAAAGAAAGAAAATAAAAATAAAATAAAAAAGCTCTGGTGAGAAGCGGCAGCCAGAACACGCATGACATACTCTCAACCAGAAACGGAAATGAAAAAAAAAGAAAAAAAGTTCGAGGCATGCTGCTGTGTGCATACATGGACATGACACAGTGACCATCTGAAACAATTTCCTCTCAGCTGACAGTTTGGGTTTTCTTCCGGCAAAGTGGCTATACCTCCCAAAAACTTGTACTTCAGTACAGTTGTTCAAACTGATGATCCTGGAATCTGCAGTTGTTTTGAAATGTCTCCAAGAGACATTCCTGAGTGTGTAAATCTATGATCCTCTTTCTCAGATCTGCACTGAGCTCCTTGGACTTTCCAGTTGTACTGTGTGTTGATCAATCCAATGAGTGTCAAATAAACCCTTTTTGTGTTGTGGACAGAGAAGCTACCAGTCAATCATCATCACTAACAGGAAGGTAAGAGGCCTTGGCCTTGGCCTTGGCCTGAACCATGAGATTAATGTCTGTGATGACATTCATGTCAGTGTATGTAAACTTCTGACAGCAACTGTATGGTTTAAGCCATAAAATTTACATTTTTGACTCCTTGCTCCAATGATATGGGAACTGCCCCACAGAAAAAGCCAATGCACTGAAAGCCAACATCAATGTGATGTGATGTTTAATATGAAAATTCATGAGCTTCTGTCATTTGGGTGCCAATAAAAACCAGTTGTTCTCTTTGGTCAGTAAAAATAATGGAAGAGATGCTAATTTTTTAAGAGAATCTTTGCCTCATTATTTCATTGTTTTCTTACTTTTGCTTGGACCTCATCAGTAAATGCAATATATTCTCATGTTTTTCAACAGAGATTCACTTTTTCTCTTTGCCTGTTGGCATCTCTGTAAAACTATGGGGCACGTGTACTGACTTTGTCCACCATGAGGAAGTTGTGGATTTTCTGTCCATCAGAGTAAGCAACATCTCCTACTTCTCTCACTGCTGTAGGAAGCAGCTCCCTCACCTCTTGTGCTATAATGCCTGACAAAGACACAAAAATATCCCCTTTACAGTCAGAATCTAATGATACATTGTTCAAGATCATGATGTTAATCCTGCTTTTTATCTACTATTCCAACTAGCAACCAGCTTAAACATACATTTCACACATCATTAATATAGTTCATATCAATTATTAATAAACTATGAATAAATGAAAGTTGTTATATGTTTTCTGTCTACACAGTTAAAATAATCCTGAAACAGTCATGCTGAAGTAATGTGTAATTTGCTAAATTCTCATATTGTTTCAATGCTGTAACTTTATTGGTAAAGCTATATCTTTTTACCGATAATTAAAACAAGCAGAGAATTAAAGTAATATAACTATAACTAAGTATCATTAAGGAGCTTGTTTAACTGAATGTTCATGTGTAAGAAGGACATGGGTCAGTTCTTCTCCTCATCAACTCTCTGGAATTATAGTGCAACCTCTGCCATTCTCACCCAGGTCACTTCTGGGTCACTTCCTGGTTCTCCTCTGTATAAACTGCTCATGAACTTTCATTAACTGTGAAGCCTTGCCAAAGTCATGTGTCTTGTGTTGGTTCTGAGCTGTGTACCTTGCTAATGTCATTATCATGCTCTGCTGTTTAGACTGAGATGATCAGATTATCTTTTGTGCCTGGATTGCTGTGATTACTGGTATTGATACAAAATTATTTGTTATCAAACATTCTGAACATGGATTTTCATACTGCACCTGAGTCATAGATTGTGTTCTTAGATTGTGTATATCGCCTGCCTATAAAAGTTTAAAAGTATTTCAAGCCACCTGAACTGAGGCTCCAAGTGTAAAATAATAATTTATTAGCATTTGTGCATCTTCACTGAAATTCGTGTTAAAATCTCAGTGGTTGTGTATCTCTTAGTTTTGAGAAATGAACACACTTCATTTGAATAGTGATGTCTGATCACATTGGATGGCCACAATCAAATATAATTTCATGTAAAACATACCTGTAAACATCCTACTCTGCCCAATGGCCTGTATGCTATAATGTTTAAGGCTGCACACACCTGTTTCATGCACCTGATCAATGCCCATCTTTGATGCAAACTCGGGCTTGTAGTTATATTCAACAATTCTCATCTGGGCTATTCTTCTCAGCTGTTCAGTTGAATCCACCTTAAAGCATCAGAATCAGCCATGAGATTAATGAGGGAGACAGTCCCACCTCCAGATGCATTTTATTTTTGTAAAAAAACTGCCAGGTAAATGATCTGGACAGAAAAGCAATCGAAAGCATGTGGTGTATGTGAGATATTCACCTCTTTGACATTCTCCTTCACTCTGATATCTGAGGGGTGCATGATTGTGCCCATTATCTTGGCATTTCCGCAAACCACCAGTGCCTCATCTGGGGCATCGGTGTTGATCCCCACCAGTCCCTGGCACACCACTGAGTCTGGAATCTGTCCTTTTACCCAGAGCACCTCGCTGTCATTCTCAAACTGCCCTGGGTTCGAGGCCTTAGGAGAATAAACGTCACTGTGATATGAATGTTAATCCCAACATTTATGTAGTTGTAATCTGAATAACACTGTTACAGTGTTTTAATACCGAAACATTGTGTTAGTTTACTACTTTGTCATTTGGCTCTAACTGGTCTAATATAGATATTTAGTTACTGCCTAAATTTGGTGCTCCTGATGAATGTATGAACAAAATATTTGCAAGGGCAAAAAATCAACCTGAATAGAAAAATAATATTATAGTATATAAACCATCGAATTGTGTAGTGTTGTGTATTTCACATCAGTAAATTGCTGCAATGTCATGTGACAGTGATACCAATAATGAGAAACACATTGCAGTTACAAATACATGTTTATTCCTTTCTTTGATAACGCATGCATGCGCCAGATACAACACCACAACGTTTGTTATGGTGTGACTCTGCTGGGTGCCTGGTGGACAGCAGTGAACCAGTGCTTTCACTTTACATCATTACTATATAGTTACCATCTAATATCAAACTTGATATGTCAAACAGTTGTTTGCTTACATCTTTCACATCCACGCGCGTTGTGTGTAGCCGCAAACTGCAAAGTGTGCGCACATCATTAGGACTAATGACCTGTTCCTGATTAGAATGCAATCACAGTGCATACATATAAAGACTCTCAGTAACACACAGACTTTGCGAAAGCCTTGTATTTTGCATCACTTTTCTGGTTTTGACCTTGTTTATGTTTTTGGATTGTGAGTATTGTATTACCTCTGATATCTCGTCGGTGCCTCACTCAACCACTGCCTGTTTTTTGACTGCTTTTGTTTATGTTTTGGATCTATTTGCTAGCATGCTTTCAATAAAACTATTCCTGCACTTACATCCGTCTATCACCCTCACATGACAAAAACTGCTACAGTAACTGTCCAACAAGTTCATGGACTACTAAAACTGTTTCAACTCATTTTACATGAAACTCATCAATATTTTCCATAAAATGTGTTGGTAAATAATCCCACATTATTTTTTAAAAAGCAAATTAAAAATAACTGCTGGATTAAAAACCCATCTATCTTATGGAAATAAAGATACAAATTTCGTTGTCTGGTGGTCAAGTGTTTATGAGATATATGGCCTAGCACTTATAGTCGGGTTCCCTGTGGTGGTACACATTTGTCATTTGTGTGTACAGACAGCATAGGGTCACAAAAGCCATCAAAAATCAGGTCGATGCATTACCATATTCTCCTAAGTACGGGACTCTGCTCCATGTGCATTTTGAGGAGCTTCACTAATAAAACCCAATGAAATGAAAATGTTTGTTTATTTTAAGTCTTAAATACAATTGCTAAAATCATATTTATATTACAATGACTCTCATTCACATCATTTTGACCTGAGAATAACAAGGAGAAATACGTGTTTAAAAAGTACAAGAAAAACTAATTCATGGTCTGTCACATGACTTCCTTATTTTATCAACATACTTGGCAAAAAAAGGATTTTGTGAGTTTCAATGATTATTGATTATATTTTTAAGTAACTGAAATAAGATACAATTTATTATGAATTTTATCCATGACTCAGGAGACAAGGGAGCAAAATTGGCCATGCTGTCTGGATGGGAGGGAAGTTTTACTCTCTCTCCCCTATCAATCACAGTAACACTAGCCACTGGCAACTAACAGTGGTGCTTGAAAGTTTGTGAACCCTTTAGAATTTTCTATATTTCTCCATAAATATGACCTAAAACATCATCAGATTTTCACACAAGTCCTAATTGTAGATAAAGAGAACCCAGTTAAACAAATGAGACAAAAAATATTACACTTGGTCATTTATTTATTGAGGGAAATGATCCAATATTACATATCTGTGAATAGCAAAAGTATGTGAAACTTTGCTTTCAGTATCTGTCTGATCTCCTTGTGCAGCAATAACTGCAATTAAATGTTCCCGGTAACTGTTGATCAGTCCTGCACACCAGCTTAGAGGAATTTTAGCCCATTCTTCTGTACAAAACAGCTTCAACTCTGGGATGTTGGTGGGTTTCCTCACATGAACTGCTCGCTTCAGGTCCTTCCACACAGGCCTGTTTCAAGCTATTTGGGGGCCCTAGGCAAAGGGGGATCTGGGGCCCATAATTATCCCCCCCCTCGACGAAAGGCCTTATGGCCGCCTACCCACTGAAGACTTAATAAATAAACATCACACATATTGTAATCATTCTTACGATTTTTACTTAATAAATGAACTCTTTACATTATTATAAATAATTATCAAACCCAATTAAACACAAGAATAGACAAAATACACACACACACACACACACACACACACACACATATATATATATATATATATAAAAATCAAATATGAAAATAAGACAAAGTAATATAAAATGTGCAAATAACACAACACTAAATATTTACAGTATATACACAAGTAGAAATAACTTAAAATGGTGATTAAATGATTACAAACATGAATAAGAATCTTAATAAGAACCAGCACACACAGAAAAGTGCAAAAGGAATAGAAAAACACATAAAAATTTAAGAATACACAACTAGAATCATGGGCCAAATGTCTAAAACTGCTGCTTGCGGGCCAGTCCTTGCAAGTTTGTAAGCCTGTTGTGCATGACAATGTTTACATCACTGTTATAAACACTGTCTACAAGATAACTACCATTAACATAAGCTAGCTACCAAATTTGCTTGTCGACCCGCTTGGTATTAATGAGTGTGTACATTCTCACTTACCAGTGTCTTGTTTTTTTCTGTCTTCCTCTTCCCTTTTCTTCTTTCTCTTCTGGCTCCCTGAGGGGTAATTTCGCTTCATATTTGATTTTGAGGTTTTTTTGCCGCGGAGCTCTGCAACCACTTGACTGGACGGATATGGGCATTGAGGGGTTGACAACAGACTGTCATTGCACTTTTCAGCCAAAGCATGTAGGGAGGCGCTGTTGTGCATTAGGTGGCCCCCCCCCCCGGAACTAGGATATTTCAACAAGTGTCATTAGGTGCTGCGCTGCCACGCTCAAAAAGTTGTCATTGCTATTGAATATATAGCCAGTCATTCGGCAGCGGGGGCCCTTCGAGGGCTGGGGCCCTAGGCAATTGCCAAGTCTGCCTACCTTGTTGCAACGGGTCTGCTTCCACAACATTTCGATTGGATTAAGGTCAGGACTTTGACTTGGCCATTCCAAAGCATTAACTTTATTCTTCTTTTACCATTCTTTGGTAGAACGATTTGTGTGCTTAGGGTCATTGTCTTGCTGCATGACCCACCTTTCCTTGAGATTCAGTTCATGGACAGATGTCCTGACATTTTCCTTTAGAATTCGCTGGTATAGTTCAGAATTCATTGTTTCATCAATGATGGCAAGCCGTCCTGGCCCAGATGCAGCAAAACAGGCCCAAACCATGATACTATCACCACCATGTTTCACAGATGGGATAAGGTTCTGATGCTGGAATGCAGTGTTTTCCTTTTCCAAACATAATGCTTCTCATTTAAACCAAAAAGTTCTATATTGTTTTCATCCATCCACAAAACATTTTTCCAATAGCCTTCTGGCTTGTCCATGTGATCTTAAGCAAACTGCAGACGAGCAGCAATGTTCTTTTTGGAGAGCAGTGGCTTTCTCCTTGCAACCCTGCCATGCACACCATTGTTGTTCAGTGTTCTCCTGATGGTGGACTCATGAACATTAGCATTAGCCAATGTAAGAGAGGCCTTCAGTTGCTTAGAAGTTACCCTGGGGTCCTTTGTGACCTCGTTGACTATTACACGCCTTGCTCTTGGAGTGATCTTTGTTGGTCGACCACTCCTGGGGAGGGTAACAATGGTCTTGAATTTCCTCCATTTGTACACAATCTGTCTGACTGTGGATTGGTGGAGTCCAAACGCCTTAGAGATGGTTTTGTAACCTTTTCCAGCCTGGTGAGTATCAACAACGCTTTTCTGAGGTCCTCAGAAATCTCCTTTGTTCGTGCCATGATGCACTTCCACAAACGTGTTGTGAAGATCAGACTTTGATAGATCCCTGTTCTTTAAATAAAACAGGGTGCCCACTCACACCTGATTGTCATCCCATTGATTGAAAACACCTGACTCTAATTTCACTTTCAAATGAACTGCTAATCCTAGAGGTTCACATACTTTTGCCACTCACAGATAAGTAATATTGGATCATTTTCCTCAATAAATAAATGACCAAGTATAATATTTTTGTCTTGTTTGTTTAACTGGGTTCTCTTTATCTACTTTTAGGACTTGTGTGAAAATCTGATGATGTTTTCTGTCATATTTATGCAGAAATATAGAAAATTCTAAAGGGTTCACAAACTTTCAAGCACCACTGTGTGTGTGTGTGTGTGTGTGTGTGTGTGTGTGTGTGTGTGTGTGTGTGTGTGTGTGTGTGTGAGCCTCCCAAAATGAATAATCAAATACTTGTACTCTAACTGTCTAATCTTTTGTCATTTAATGGGATTATTTTGGCAATAATAACACAGCAATGTACAATAATCAATTACCTTCTGTTTTAAAATGTATTTACAGTTTTAGGTTCGAGTGTGGTTTTGCCCTGACTAATCATTTGTTCACTTTATGTAAAACTTACCCTGACAATGATTCTCTCAGATATGTTTGCAACCAGCAGGTAACTCTTGTCTTTGACTGTAGCATAAAGTCCGACAACCAGTAGGAAGTACCTGATCAATAAAAAAATGTCACAATCACCACAGATAACATTACCTCTCCAACACAAAACCCAGTCTAGCACTCAGTTCATTTCCTGTGTCACCTCTGGTCAGGATTGGGTTTGCCTTTCTTCCTCATGTTATTAGCAGTGGTTTCACCAAAGTGTAATCTTCCAAGCGTAATCTTGGTGATTTTATTTCCAGGCAAGTCTACTCTGAAAAAAGGTATGAACTCATCAAATGTCTAAATAAAAAACATGACACACTTAGACATTGTAAATCATGTTAGTAGAGAAGCCAGAAAATGAACATTTACTGGACTGGCAGGAAAGGTTTTTTGCTGCGGTCTGACTGTGACTGCTCGATGGTGATGTGATGGTTCTGAGCCTCAAGCTGAAAGGAAAGTTAATTCAATTGAAAGGATTAAACTAGCACATTTAAAAAAAAAGCATTTACTTTCATTGGAGTAACCCCAGAAATTTATTTTCACAGAGAAATAAGTATTAGGCATGAACCTTGATTCCGAAGATTTTCACTTGGAAGCCATCTACAGGCATAGGACCTGCTGGTATCTTCACATATTTGGGGTCTCCAGCCATCCCAATATGTACTGTCACTTGGAAGTGGTTTTTCTTCTGGCACACAAATGCCTCATCAGCTGTCGAGTAACTGAAACCTTTATCTGTGTCCACATGGTAACCCGGTGGAGGGCTGTGAAATGCACGATCAATAGGAAAAACATCATATTCAGTTAACTGTGGCAACTAAAATGAGCGCTACTTAACTTTTGGGACTACAGGAATAATTTTCCACAGAAAGAGATGTACAGTTGTGGCCAAAAGTTTAAATATACCAAGGCTATTAAGATATTCTCAGTTTTTCATATCTGCACACATTTTATGCTGGCAGACATTTCTTTTGGCAAATTAGTTATCATCAACAGTCAACTACTTTGTTCACATGACAGGTAATTTTAAAACAATCAAGACAATAAAGACGTTTATTTCAGCTTTAATTCACTATATCAGAATTGGAGTGTAGTTAAACATTTACAAATTAATTCCAAGGGATGAAAGATAGTCTGAAAGATTCAACTGAAGCCCAAGACAACAACAAAGGAACTGGTGGAGTTGGATATATAGGTATGTTCATCCACCACTAATCACCCCAATTAAGTCCTACATCACGATGGCTTAAAATTTATGTCATGCAAGGAAGAAGCCCTTATACCAAGATGAGCATTAAAAAAAAAAAACCTAGACTGAAGTTTGCAGTTGATCACCAGGCTTTTGGAGGAGTGGTCTCTGGTCAGTTGAAACAAAAATGTAACTTTGGCCATCATGATCAGTGCTATGTATGGAGGAAAAAGAGTGAGGCTTTTAAGCCAAAGAACACTATCCCAGCTGTGAAACACTGGGGTGGTAGCATCATGTTGTGGGGGATTTTTTGCTGGAAAAGGGACTGGTACACTTGGAGGATGGGAAGGAGGATTAAAACTTAGACAGAAATTTAAAACTTGGTTACAACTGGATCTTCCAGCAGGACAATTATCTTAATATGTCTACAAATGTGTAAAAAAAATGGCTTAAAGGCAACAAAGTGAGCCAACACAAAGCCCTGAATCCCAAAGGATTCTGAGCAGCAAGGCCTACAAACCTGACTGAGTTACAACAGTTCTGTCAGGAGGAATAAGAAAAAATTCCTATGTCTTCCTGAATTGACTTAACACAGGAAATGCATCATATGGTAACATGAAATGTGTGGAGTTGTGAAAAATTGACTTTGAATGGCTTTAGCAAAGGTGTACAGCATGTGAACCTTTGGCCTCGACTATATATGCATTTTTACTGACATTAACAGCTATCGGGAATACTTTTTGCACTTTAAATAATACAGCAGGAGGAAGAAACAGTATACCACTGCAGATTCAACAATAATTCCAGATATGCTTGTTTCTAAAATCATGCAGTCAGTCAAATCTTGTATAATGTGATTGTGAAAGTAAGTTCCAGAGACTCGGATGAAGAAAAAAAAACATCCTTTTGAATTAAAAACATATTTTTGTTTTACTTCTTTTTAACAGAATAAAATAAATTTGTGCACAATATTGTGAATGTGCCTGAAAAAGGCTTACAGAGTTTGGTAGCTGCTGTTATAGAGGCTGCTCCACTGATTTGGTTGATATCGGTCCCATTTCAGTAGCTGGTATGTCATTGCTGGACTTGATGCATGGACATCACCATCATAGCCTGACATTTCACACATACCCCTGTCAGGACCTGTGAACAGAAGATGACACAGAGAAATGGTTAGACTTCAGCTTAAGCTTCAACTTTTGTTCTTATTATTATTATTGTTCTTATTATATACTATAAGCTGATAGTGATAATGGTGTTCATCATTTAATACATTTAACACCCACAAAATGAAGGCTTGGTCCAAACTGGGTCTCTCCATTGGCTGTCATCTGTGTTTACATCCAAAGAGTTTGACCGCTTTCTCTTATTCTTTTCAGGTAATATTTGTCTGTCAAAAGAATTAGAGATAACGAGGAAGTCAAGTGAGGTAGTAATCCTTTATGAAATTCATATGTGTGGTTTCAATGAGCAGCTCGTGCCCAGAGTGTTTGGTGATTCAGTATTAGTAATGCAGCATACAGTCTAGCAGCTCATTGTTCAATACAGTAGGTGTGTTTCCCATTGAGGTGCACACAGAAGAGCTTATATCAGTAACCAGTGTTGCCAGGTTTCAGCAACATTTTCATCCCAACTGGATCTCAAAAACCATACAGAAGACCTAAAACTAGCTAAAAAATTAATAGGAAAAGGAAGACACATTTTTCTTCTTTTTCTCAGCCTTTGCCTGAGGAAACCATGGCCTAATGGTTAGAGAAGCAGCTTTGGAACCAAAAGGTTGCTAGTTTGATTCACTGGACCAACAGAAATGGCTGAAGTGCCCTTGAACAAGGCACCTAACCCCAACTGCTCCCCAGGCTGCTCTGGGTATGTTGTACGTTGCTCTGGATAAGAGCATCTGCTAAATGCCTGAAATATAATGTTCTGTGTGTCCAACTGAAAATTAAACAAAATCTTTCTTCTTGTACTTTCTGTAGTGCACTCACATTTCTGATGCAGAGACATTATCCCACTTTCCCTCTCTCAATCTTTGTAACATATCTTACAGTACAAATAGTTCTATACTCAAAGACACGTCTGCACTTACACTTTATTACATTTATTAGATTTAATTCCAGTTATTTATTTGCTATAAAATAAGATCTTGGTGGTTGTAGAGGATTTTTAATTAAGGCCAATTTGCCACAATCCTTGCAACCCTGTCATTAATGGTGCATTCCATTTGTACTGGGAAGTCAATATTTCAGAGTTCCCAGTCAGAAATGTCAACTGGAAGACAGAAGTTGGATTTCTGACTCATAAACTCACTAACCCCGACTTCAAAATCCAAGATGGCTGCTCTGGCCATCAACAGTATTGGAATCTGTAGTAACATACTGCTTATTAGCACTTCTGTCTTATTTGTGTCTCATTCAATCAGTTGGACACACAGAACTGTCTAACATCTTTCTGTGGACACATTCCTACGAGGTTTGTTTGTGTAAAATACCACGTATTACTCCGACTTCAAACTTATGAGATAAATGGAATGCAGGATAATTATCCTGCCTGATGCTCCTGCCCCAAGCATGAGGCAGTGTGATTCCTGCCCCAATAAGTGTCTCTTATTGGCATTTTTGTCTATTTCATGCAATAATAACTCTATTGTACTCAGTAAACATGCTGCCCCCATGATTGTGCAACATCTCAAAAGGAGAGCATGAAGAATCAGTGGAATATCTACTACTTATACTGTATCTGTCAAATTGTAAAATTTGTTTTTAAATCTTTAGTCACTCAAAAGAGGTGATCCAATGGAAGTTAAAATGTATGGAGTTGTGAATGATGACTTTAAGAAGATTAAAATTTGCCTCCACTTGTCCCTACAGAGGAGCCACCACTGGTTTCAATCCATCTGTTTTAAATAATTTGAGACTTTAAAAGTCTGGGGTGGCACGGTGGTGTAGTGGTTAGCGCTGTTGCCTCACAGCAAGAAGGTCCGGGTTCGAGCCCTGTGGCCGGCGATGGCCTTTCTGTGCGGAGTTTGCATGTTCTCCCTGTGCCCGCGTGGGTTTCCTCCGGGTGCTCCGGTTTCCCCCACAGTCCAAAGACATGCAGGTTAGGTTAACTGGTGACTCTAAATTGACCGTAGGTGTGAATGTGAATGGTTGTCTGTGTCTATGTGTCGGCCCTGTGATGACCTGGCGACTTGTCCAGGGTGTACCCCGCCTTTCGCCCGTAGTCAGCTGGGATAGGCTCCAGCTTGCCTGCGACCCTGTAGAACAGGATAAAGAGGCTACAGATAATGAGATGAGATGAGATGAGATGAGATGAAAAGTCTGGGGGGGAAATAAAAATTGATATGTCAACAAAACCTGTGATTATCTGCACTTTTTCACTCTACCTGGGTATTTTCATACTATTTAATAGAATCAGATAACAATTCCACTTTTCAGAAATTCACAAACTTTCTAAACACTGTGTTCAAATACCACAACATGGAACCATTCCTTACCCTGTGTTCAGGCTGGGTTTGGAGGCCATGTACGGATCCACACATACACCATGAGGTAAAAGGCATGTGGATGTGTTGGAAGTGGCAGCTTCTGTATAGTCTCTGATTGCATCTATAGGATGCTGTACTGGTAGCATGGAGGTCTGAATACTGCTCTCAGCTGGGCTACTGTATGAATTGTGTAAGGAGGAATCACATACAATCTGAGCTGTAGCAGGTGATTTGGTCTTTATTTGCTTCATGGAGTTTCCTAAATAATACTGAGGGGACAGTGTTGCTTTAAGATGACAGAAATGAGCAGGAGTCTGTCCTTTTGGTATGTGCAGGCCAGGACCCAGATGTTCAGTGGATGAGTCAGAGCCAAAGTGGACATCTGGAGGAAAAAATAGAGTGGTGGCATGACAAAGCATGTCTCAGAGTTGTGCAAAGACATCCTATGGTTTTGTTAGAGATAGTGTAGCAAGTTTTCTTTTTCTTTTGATGAATGTGCACCAATTTCTAGAATATTGCAGTTTCATACAAAGTGCAAAACGGAAAAGTTTTTGACTGATCATGCATACATGTGTATCCTGCTTCTGGTTGTTACCTGAAATTTGTGGAGGTGAACAAGGTTCTGAACCTGAATCTGGAGGTGATTCGGGTAACATACTGTAAAAGTAAATGTTTAAAAGATACAGTGAAAATATCAACAATATTTACACAGTATATCAAGCCACTTCTCTAATGACTCAGTGGTGTTTCTCTTTTTTTTTGTTTCCTTGAATTTGACCCCTACTCCATATTTTTCTCTCACTTCAAAACCAGCAAACTTCGATCTTATCCACAAAGACCAGGTTGGCTGCACACACACTAGTCCTTTGTGGATAAAATTAAAGAACCCTGGACTATACCATAGGTGAGGAATAAAACTTGGTGATGTGTTATTATGGGGGAATAATCAAAGATGTAGTAGTATTATGAAGCCCAATGCAAAACAGATTTACTGCATTGGATGTAAATCCAAATGTGTTTTATTCTATTTATACCACAACAATTGGACAACACTTGCTTATTTATTCACTTACTTACTTACTTACTTACTTACTTACTTATTTTTAACTAAAGATTAACATGTTGTACCAACATTTGATCTATTTTTATTTACCTATCATGTTGTGGAACATCCACAAGACAGGTTAGTTTCTGTTATATAACAGTTATGAACAGTTGTTCCAACCTCACCAACCTCTCTTTTACACAACAAAAAGAAACTGAGAAAAGAACAACACTGTGGTATAATCAGTAATATACAGTACATTACACTCTTGATAAGTTACATAACAGGAACATGACCTTGACATTAAGCATACTCAGTGATTGGAAAAGCAGATTCTACAGATTCATTCTAATGATTCAACCAATTGTTAACATAGTCTGGGTATGTTAACATATTTACAGCATTTTCTTGAGGGTTAAGTAGTATTAATAAAGTAGTATGTCAAAGTAGTATGATTTTTTATTTCAGTTTTGTTTTGTTTTAATTTTGAATAACAGTACTTAGTACTCACAAAGTGGGGTCAATGTCATTGCTCAGATATTGCTCTAGAATGCTGGTGTCGACTGCCGCATTGTCCAATACACCACTGACATCCTGCCCTGTAAATCACAAAACATGTCTACAGAGCTTCCCATTCAATATAACTCTCATCATCCTGCTTATCCTTCAGGAAAACTCCCATACAACATACAGAGGCTCCCATGAGAAACACTTACATAGTATACTGTATAGCCTTGCGGTTCAGGTTCTGTGTAACATCATGCATACAGTACATATCAGCTTTAAATGCAAAACATTAAAATGCACTGTGTGCTGTTACATTACACATTTCTGTTTGAAAATTAAAGCTAACATATAGTAACATAATTAGGTAAAATCCCAGTAAGGTAAAATCCCAAACCAAGGAAGCTTACACAATTTCCTAATCTCTGTCTAAGCAGTGAATCACTGCTTCCCCACACCGACTATATATTATTGCTGCAGTTATTGCCTTGACTTAATAGCTCTGACTTAATAGACTTAATAGCTCTGTGAATTATGGACATTGAAAGTATGGCCTTGAACGTATGACCGTATGTTGCAACTACACCAAGAATACAGTATCAGTTGCTACAGTATGTTTCTCCACAACAATATGCATGAACAATTTGTTTATGTATATATCTTCAGTAGCTGCTTTATTCTGGTCAGTGTGACAGTAGATCCAGAGCCCATCCTGAGGACACTGAGCGTGAAGTGGGAATACATCCTGGATGGGATGCCAGTACACATTATCAATGGGTACCACCAACACACACACTTATTCACACCTCAGTCAGTCACCATGTATGCAACAAAGTCTGGAAAGCTGTACAATGCTTTCTCAGTGAGTCAAAATGGTGTATGTTAATTATAGTAATACCTGAGCACATCTACAGCTAGCAGAATAAGTTAACATACAGGAAGCAAGGTCACTCCCAGGATCTCCCAAGAGCTGACACTCCCAGGATTCTTTGACTAGATGCACCTTGATCAACTACTCCTATAAAACTGTGCCATATAACAGCTTGTGGGGAGGTTTGTTTGCTTGTTTGTTTGCTTGCTTGTTTGTTTGTTTGTTTGTTTGTTTGTTTGTTTCATTCAATCCCATTTCAGCTTTGGAGCAGGACAAAAGTTAAAAAGTGCACCACTTATGTATCTAAAGATAAAAAGCATATTGGAAAAAAGGGAAAATATTAACTAAGACTGTGTAGTTTGTGTGTTTTGTGTAGACTTATGGAAAACATACACACTTGAAGAATGTTCATTAAAAATGTTAGTGACTCAAGATGGCTAGAAGTTCAAGGTTAGGGTTCAGGACAAGGTGATTGCTCCACTATAACTTGATTCATACGGAATCCAAAAATCAAATTTGCTCATTTGAATTCTTACAACATACTTTATAACAGATTGAGTAAACAGCTGGTGAAGCAAAACCAGGGATTGTTGTCAATTACACAAGAAAAGTAATGCACACATTTCTGCAAACATTTTAGCAGCGTTCAAAAAGATATTAAAGAAAGATCTATTTGGTGTAATTACCTCAAAACCATCAGTCAGTGTCTTGTACAGAGAAATGTTAGCTGTAATATTTAACAGAAAATGACACTGTGACATTATGTCGGTCTCACCATCAAAAAACTGCTGCAGGGCCTCATTTTCACCGAGTACGTCCATTGGACCTTCCCCAGACCTGCTCTACTGCCTTTGCTTTACTCCCCCTGTTTAGCACACACAGGTTGTGAGTCTAACGGTATATTTTGAAACTCCATATGTTACAGCCTTAACAAAAATTGAAAACTGTGTTACAAATGATCAAGAAAAGGAACAAAAAAATAAATAAAAAATCAAAAGCAACATGACCTTTTAAGGACTAGCTTTTACCACTTATAGGCCTTAGGTGAAAGGTTATGAAGTAAACAATGCTTTATAAAATTAGCAAACTAAATATACTGTTTATAATCAGTTTGCATCAGCGGCAATAATAGAAGAATACAGAAGCAAAATATCTATCTATAAAATAATAAAATGTGACAAAACACTCTCAACAGTAAATCAACAACAGTTAATATATGATGAATCCATACTCATTTCTTTCTTTTCTGAATATCACGCTTCATGTATCAGTCTTTTAGTAAAGTTGTATGGTGTTTTTTTCATAGGTTAACTAACAAAAATTTCCTTCAGATTTACAAAAATTACAGTAACACAAATTGTCTTTGTACTCACGAGTATGCTGAGTATGATCAATGCCAATCACATGCAAAGTACCAAGTATGTGCATAACATAGCTGATTTGTATTTAGCAATGCCCACAAAACTCCATAAAAAGTAAATCTTACAGTGAGCTGAAAGCACAAAATGAGAACAAAATGAAATAAAAGAAAAGGCTTTTCTCAGACATAGAGGTAGACATGTCTATGCCAATAAAATATATATTACTTAGCAGCAAATCAGCAGCTGAAAATGAGAATTTATAAAGAAGATGAATTAAGTGAGATGAATGAAAATTGGGGGGGGGGGGTATCTTTCTTGGTGATTATGGACACTAAGGACATGAAAACTGCTATTCCATTTAATTGTTGGATGTGTCTTTGACTGAACTCTTTCATGGACACCAGTGCTCCGTCCCCATTACCAAGTTGGAAAAGCAGGAAGACTTGTCGAGAGGAAACTTGATGTATCTAGGAAGAATCCGTCACACAGCACACTAGGGGTTGGGTAGCAGCTTGAGACATACCAAATCAGTCACTTATCAGTCACTTAGTCCTGGCTCTTAAGTGTTGCATAGCATTAAAAGATGTCATGACAAACAGAACTGACTTACACACCACCACCACCAATGTAGTTTTGCTTTAACTGAATGACTGGCCTAATTTTTTCCGAATTTAAGGACGTGTGATATAAACCTGACAGCAGTGGTACAGCTCCAGGGTCCTGGTTAGAGCCTGAGCTCAGGTTACTGTCTGTGTGAAGTTCTCCATGTGTTTGCATGGGTTTTGTCCGGGATCTCCAGTTTCCACCCACTTTCCAAAAACATGCATGTAGGTGGACTGGCTAAAAGCTAAATAACCCATAGGTGTGGATGATTGTGTGACTGTGCCTTGTGTGCATTTTACCCTGCAATGAACTGGTGTCTCACTCAGGGTGAATTCCCCAGTATAGGCTGTGGATTCATTACAAGTCTGACCAGCATAAAGCAATTTCTAAAGATTCTTTTCATGACCAATTAAACAAGGTGAGGCTTGATAAATGAGGCATATTGACTGCATGTCTTGGTTAGTTCTTCGCAAATCTTCATTCTTTATCTCATGTGATCATAGTGTTAGGAGTAAAATATTTTCTGTGCTACATATATTTATAGCAAAACAGTCCATTAGAATGTTGTTTGAATTCTTGCACTTAATGCAGTTATCTTTTGCTTTATTTGATTGACATTTTAATTGATATTTCACTTTTGATCCAAGTGTGACTAGTTGTTAATTGTTTCTTCATCATCATCACAGTAAAATTATTAACTGTCCTCATGTTAAAACGGTTAATATTATAGTCAGGCTGTCTGTTGTTGCCCAAATGAGGATGGGTTCCCTTTTGAGTCTGGTTCCTCTCGAGGTTTCTTCCTCATGTCGTCTGAGGGAGTTTTTCCTTGCCACCGTCGCCACAGGCTTGCTCATTGGGGATAGATTAGGGATAAAATTAGCTCATGTTTTAAGTCGTTAAAATTCTGTAAAGCCACTTTGCGACAATGTTTATTGTTAAAAGCGCTATACAAATAAACTTGACTTGACTTGACTATTTAATGTTACATTGCTTGGCTCCCAGGTGGCACGGTGGTGTAGTGGTTAGCACTACGCTTCACAGCAAGAAGGTCCTGGGTTCAAGCCCAGCGGTTGGCGATGGCTTTTCTGTGTGGAGTTTGCATATTCTCCCTGTGTCTGCTTGGGTTTCCTGTGGGTGCTCCGGTTTCCCCCAAAGTCCAAAGACATGCAGGTTAGACATTGGTGGCTCTAAATTGACTGTAGGTGTGTGAATGGTTGTTTGTTTCTGTGTCAGTCCTGCGATAACCTGGAGACTTTTCCAGGGTGTGCCCCACCTCTCACCCATAGTCAGTTGGGATAGGCTCCAGCTTGCCTGCGACCCTGTAGAACAGGATAAGCGGCTACAGATAATGGATGGATGCTTGACTCCTGTCTGGAGTATAAACAGTCAACGATTTCTCACCTGCTGTAAATGTTGGGTGACTGTCTGGTTAGTGTTTCTTCTCCATACAGAATCAGGACAGCTACTTTTTTTTATTCCAATGCAGCAGGAATTTATGAATTTGACTGTATCTATTTAATTGATTGATCTCATGTATAACATGTCCTTCTGTGATGTCTGTGAAGATTCTCAGTCATCCAGGTCATAGTAACTGTGGGTGGTAAAAGAGAGCAACTGGACTTGCTTGAAGATTCTTGAAGACGTTTCACCTCTCATCCGAAAGGCTTCTTCAGTTCTGTCTGACTAGTAGGGAGTATCAGGTATTTATCCTCTCATGGATGAAAAGCTCATCTAAGGTGTCGTTGAGTCATCCTGTTGGTGTGGGTCAATGGGGGCTGGATGTAAACGGCCTCGAGAGTCGTTTGGGTGATCAATGGATTGCCCGTTAAGGTGATCAATGGAATGCTGATTCTCTCTGTCCTCTTGTGAGTCACTGAAAACAGCTGGGTTTTGGTGTGCATTCAGCTGTCTGGGAAGTGTGCCAAGGACTGCATTGTAGGTGGCTGATAAATGATGTCTTAGACCCCCACCTCTGTTCAGTGATGGCCATTCCAGGTTGACAAAAATGGCTTCTTTAACTCCTCGCTCATACCAACGATCCTCTCTGGCTAAAATGTGTACGTTGCAATCCTGAAATGAGTGTCCTTTGTTGTTAAGATGAAGGTAGACAGCAGAGTCCTGGCCTGAGGAACTGGCTCTCCTGTGTTGAGCTATACGCCTGTGGAGCGGTTGTTTAGTTTCCCCAATATACGAATCCGTGCATTCCTCACTGCACTGAATTGCATACACTACGTTGTCCTGTTTGTGTCTGGATATTCTGTCCTTAGGGTGGACCAGTTTCTGCTTCAGGGTGTTACTGGGTCTGAAATGTACCGGAATGTTGTGTTTGTAGAAGATCCTCCTGAGTTTCTCAGATAGACCAGAAATGTAGGGAATGACAATGTTCTTGCATTTGTTCCTGTTATCCTCCTTGTCCGTTATTTTCCTTTTTCTACTCTTGAAGAAAGACCAGTTGGGATACCCGCAGCTCTGAAGTGCTTTCTTGATGTGATTCTGCTCCTTCTCTTTTCCCTCTACCGTTGTAGGGATGTTTTGAGCCCTGTGTTGCAAGGTCCTAATGACCCCCAATTTGTGTTCCAGTGGGTGGTGAGAGTTGAAGAGTAGGTACTGGTCTGTGTGTGGGGGTTTCCGGTAGACCTCGATGCTAAGGCTTCTGTCTTGTCTAATGTGTACATCACAATCCAAGAAGGCTAGATTATTCCCACTGACGTCCTCCCGAGTGAAATTGATGTTGATATCCACTGCATTGATGTGCTTAGAGAAGGCTTCCACTTCATGGGTTTTGATTTTAACCCAGGTGTCATCCACATATCTGAACCAGTGGCTGGGAGCAACTCCTGAAAAAGTGGTCAAAGCTTTATGTTCTACTTCCTCCATGTAAAGATTGGCCACAATAGGGGACACCGGTGAGCCCATGGCACATCCATGCTTCTGTCTGTAGAAACTTTCATTAAACTGGAAATAAGTGGTAGTCAGGCAGAGGTCAAGCAGGGTGCAAATCTGGTCCGTGGTGAGGTTTGTTCTATCCAGTAAGGTGTTGTCTTGAAGGAGTCGTTGTCTAACAGATTCAACTGCTTCTGTGGTGGGAATGCAGGTGAAATGAGAAGTGACATCATAAGAAACCATGGTTTCATCTGAGTCTAGTTTGAGGTCTGCAACTTTAGTAGCAAAATCTTGGGAGTTTTTGACATGATGTAGCGTATTCCCAACAAGAGGAGCCAGGATAGTGGCTAGGTGTTTGGCAATGTTATAGGTGACCGAGTTTATACTGCTGATGATAGGTCTGAGTGGAGCTCCTTCCTTGTGAATCTTGGGGAGTCCGTATATGAGAGGAACGGCTTCCCCAGGGTACAATCTGTAGTACAGAGATCGGTTGATGGCTTGGTCCTTTTCTAGTTGTTGCAGGCAGCTAACAACTTTCTTTTTATAACAACTGGTGGGGTCCCGCCTTAAGGTTTCATAGGTGGTTGTGTCACTGAGGAGACTGGTCATCTTTGAGTGGTAGTCCGCTGTGTTTAGCACCACTGTGCATCTCCCTTTGTCAGCAGGAAGGATGGTGATGTCCCGGTCTCTTTGAAGCAATGTAAGAGCCCTCCTTTCTTGGCTGGTGAGGTTGGAGGGGGGTGCTTTTGCACTGGACAGAGCAGCTGATATCTTCAGTCTAAGTTGTTCTGCCTCTGTGTTGGTCAGATTGTTGTTTCTGATGGCTTACTCTGTGGCTGTGATGAGATCTACCACTGGTATCCGCTCTGGTGAAACTGCAAAGTTAAGTCCCTTGGATAAAACATCTTTCTCTGGTTGGGTGAGTACCCTGTCGGATAAATTCTTCACCCATTTCTCTTCTATGTCCGGTTGTGTAGCCTGGTCAGATTTCTTCCTCCAAGTCAGCACTTCTGTCTTACTGGAGGAGGTGGTTTTAGACAGCAATGTTTGAAATTTGTGCATCTGTCGTTCCTTGCCTTTGGTATGTTGTGAAATCTGTGCCTTCTCTGCGAAATCAGAGACTCGTTCCAAAACTTCACTGGGAAGAAGTACTGTCAACTCTTCAAACATCAGTTCAGTCTTGTTCTGGAGAGCATCGATGGTGAAATGTACTTGTCTCACTCTCTCATTGAGAAGCTGCTTCTGGGCTTTCTGGAGGATTATTTCAGCTCTGTGTCCTTTGACCGTTGAATGCAGGCGTAGGCTAGTGGGGATAATGTTGGATTGTCGGCATCTCAAGTTGAAACGCAGGTGGTTCCTGTAATCTGCCAGTTTTCTGGAAGTCCTCTCATACTCCCGCACCAGTCGAAGGGTTCTCATCCCAAAGTGTGTGGAAACATGTCTGTGAAGATTCTCAGTCATCCAGGTCATGGTAACTGTGGGTGGTAAAAGAGAGCAACTGGACTTGCTTGAAGATTCTTGAAGACGTTTCACCTCTCATCCGAAAGGCTTCTTCAGTTCTGTCTGACTAGTAGGGAGTATCAGGTATTTATCCTCTCATGGATGAAAAGCTCATCTGATACTCCCTACTAGTCAGACAGAACTGAAGAAGCCTTTCGGATGAGAGGTGAAACGTCTTCAAGAATCTTCAAGCAAGTCCAGTTGCTCTCTTTTACCATCCACAGTCCTTCTATGATGTTTGCTTGCTCACTGTGGACTGTGTAAAAATTCTCTACAGATCTTAATTCCTGATGTTAGTGAGACAGTGAATATTGTAGCTTGAAATAAAAAAATAAAAAATCAGGACTTATGTGATGTTTCTTTTGAATAGTCTTGATTTACTCACTCTCTCACTCACTTTCTGAAATTCACTTTATCCTGGTCACAGTCAAGGTGAATCTGGGACCTCCTGTGAACACTGGGAGTGAGGTACAGATACACCCTGGATGGCACACCATGCACACAAATGGTGCTCACACATCATCACCAATCCAACTACTTGAAGGTTTTTGGGAGGTGGGAAGAAACCAGAAAACCCAGAGGAAACCCACATGGACACCGGGAGAACAAAAATTCCACATACAGTAACCTGAGTTCACGATCACACCTGTGAGTCTAGAGCCGTGAGGTTGCAACACTAGTCACTGCGCCATGGTACCACCCATATTTCTCAATTTCATTTTGGTTAAATTATACAGTATTTATATCCTTTCTAAAACATGTTAAATTTCTCTTCACTGGTGTTGATGATGCCCATCAATTACACAGAACTTTGAATCTTCTCCAATATATTCTGATTCATTTTCTATGACTGGAAATACAACTGATTTCAATAATTTTCACTTCCCCCATTTGGTTTTAATCCATCTCTGAAGGATAGTTTTATAAGGAGAACATTACTTCTTGTATTAGTTATTTAGTCCATAGCTCTTATAGTTCTGCTCATTTGGTAGTAATAATGAAATATATAACTGAAAGAAAGAACAGCATTGAACACCAATGAAAAGCTTTGCAAAAATAACCCTTTTCAACAAATAAAATTGAAGAACCAATTCTAGACTGTTAAATCACATTTCTGATGTAGCTGTTTAGTCAGTATATAGCCTTTACCTTCTGAAGCCAGCTATTTAAAGATGTTTTTCCATTGTTAGTCCTCTGTGGTAATTGCGTTCACCAAGATTATTCATTTTTATGATTCACACTTTGATTCATCACTGTGGAATTTCCTGTCTTTCCCATATGTCTATGAACAATGTCACCTGGAAGGTTTGATTTTGCATAACATAACCCTAGATGGAGTTCCACTTAACATACCTTTGGTAGTTTGATGGACTAATATATTTTTGTTTGTTTGTTAATTATTTTATTTATTTTTACATTTTATCCCTAGTTCTTTCTAGATTGGAAGGAACCTTGGCCTGCGATGACCTGTCCCACACTCAAGTTTGTATTTTCTTGATTCTTTAGTAGACTCTGAGTCAATAATTTAACCTAACTGACTATACAAGCTGTTTCCTGGAAACATAATAGTCACAAGATGACACCACCCCCTTTAAAAGGAAATCACTTTAGTGCAAATGAACAACAATTCACCAGCTATGAGTACTACGTGTATACCCCACACTATATTTCTGTAAAGCTAAGAAAACCAAATAAAGGAAAGCACTAAATGAATGGCTACACTGATACTAATGTTGTGCAAAATGAAAATAAATATAGCACCAAACAAATATAACACCAAAAGTTGGCATTAAAAACATGACAAAAAAGCATTGTGTCAATGAAAAATGAAGAATTTGATTAATCAAATAATTGAAAAAAAAAAAAAAACCGTTTGGCCGAAAGATGTAGATTTGATCATCTTAAAGACAAATCTCACCGTTTCTTCACAAGAAAGTTTCCAGATTCTGTAGTCAGCTTCTCAATTAAGTGTAATCCAACATCATTGCAGACACTGGTACATACCCTACTTACACCACGGGCAGACGGTGGTCTATGTAATGTTCAACTGCTAAATATTTTCTATTGTGAATTTACATAGTTCAGTGGAAATGGCGGCTGTTGTTGAATCTAACGTACTTTGTTCAGTGATCTCTGAGGCAAACTCCATCTGTCTATCCTGCGCAGGCGTACACCTGTGTATACGTACAGGAGGGGCTGGTGACCTTGCACAGGGTCATAAATGTGGAGTTTTTATGGCCTGGATTAGATGGGAAAGAGCTCTGCTGTAGAAAACCTGGCGGCAAGAGTTGTTTATCTAAGTCTGGTCTTATAAAGCAAACAGAGCCATGACATCTCAGAGATATAGTCTGTCTCTGATCTGTCTAATGAAACAGCGTGGCTCCTGTTGACAACCTTTATGGTTGTGGAAATGACCATCTATTCAACCAAACTCCAACATTTTATGAGCATTTTCTGAATAAAGTTTATTTTCTTGGCAATAGCTGTCTCATTGACCCACACCACCTCTTTAGATTTTATATCAATACATTTACCAAAAAAATGTGTTAAATTATCTAATCTACATTTTAAATATTACATTCAAACAATTTTTTCACATGCTTGGGGATCCCCTGATAGACGGTGTTCATATGAATGTGTGCACATTCATGAGTTGAAAGCAAGAGGACAACTTTTGGTTTCACCCTGACAAAGCTCAATCACTGAACACCTTTCTTTCCAACGGTTAACATCAGCTCAAAATTTCCAGACTCTAAAATCACATTTGTATGTTAAATAGAGAATTAAGAATCATATCAAGTTACATGTTGAAAATTCACATCTACTTCCTTGTTTTGGTCTGCCAGGCTTGTTCACTTCAGAATTATGTGAGAATTCTCATTGCCTTGCTGAGTACCAACAGCAAAGTCATCACTTTGTAACCAGTGGCCTATAAAAGGTCCCCAGTATATGAACTTATCTACTTTCCCCTTCTTGTGTTGCTGAAGACTTGAGGAAATGGGTACAAGATGCTAAATACTGTGCTCTAATCCTTCTCTTCTTGTTAATTTTGTTACAGCTAAATCTGCACCATCAAAGGAGTGTGCCTTGATGCACACCTTGAGCGACAATAATTAAAGGCACTAAAATAATGAAGTTACTATTCCCACCATGTCCTTAGAACAGTCAACACAGCCTATTGTTTGTGTCCGCATGTAGCCATATGGGCAGAGTAACCAATTTCATGATTTTTTAAATTCATAATTTCCTGTAAATTGTTTGCTTTGATGGTGTTGGATAGGTGACGAACAATGATCAAAACCCAAATTGGCTGTGACTATCTTCGACACGCACTCCCAGAGCCTTTGTTACAGCACAGTGTAAATAGTAACGTGTGAAGCTTGCAGGCTACGGAAATACTGCTGATTATTCATTATATTTCCTATGTGGAAATATAATGAATAATCAGCATGATGACACCTGGGAGTAAATTTAAAAAAAGAAAACAGCTGTAAACCCTCTAGGAAGAAAAGGTTAACTCCTTTGCAGTGTTATTGCGGCAGGAACAGAACTGGCCCAATGCTCTGCTGCTTAACCCACGGGAAGGGCTAAGTGTTATTGCCACCATACAAACCCAAAACACTAAAAAAAGTTTGTCAAGGCATCATTGTTCAGCAGTGGCTGAGATTCCTCATATAATGTCCCACCAGCAGTCAGGGTTTCTCATTACATAGCCCAGTTCTGATAGGTTGATGTTAGTGTCCCTCGAGATGGTTTGTGGGTGAGGTGGCTCCTGTTGTAGAGCCTCCAGGGCAGAAGTTCGGAAATAAGTTCATGTTTTGAACGATAGCAGTGGCCCTTAAATTGTGCACACTGTTAGGAAAGGCGAGAGCTTGGCTTTGTCAGGTGATCATAGGATGGGACTGCCATGACAGGTCCTGAACAGGAGGTTAGTGTAACAGCCATCAAGGCATTTATGAAGTTGCATATTGAGGGTCCAGGTCTCGGAGCTGTACATTAAGATCAAGCTGATGGTTGACTTGAAGAGATTTACTTTTAGTCTGGTAGGTAGGTTGGAGTGCCAAATGTCAAGGCATGATCATGATTCTAGGTCACGATTCAGTGAAAGTGCCGAGGCATATCTGAAAATATTTGGTTGCTTATAGCATAATTGTTGGCCACCACTAAACACAGGACAAATCTGAGAGACCCATGGTAACAGGATATGCTGAAACGTCATACCTATTAGAGGGTAAACAACTACAAATTTTCAAAGTACTTGAAAAGGTTGTTGACTCATCTTTTCCATAGTTAAACCACAAACGGATTAGGGGAGCTCTATTTTTGGACAATTTTATTAGTGCGATTAGAAAGCCATTAGACAGTTAAACATGGAACAGTTAAACAGAGGTGTTCATTAGGACTGAGCTCTGTGGTGTAAATTACTTATCAGTTTGGAAATAAGGGATTGGGTTAGACTGTAAGGCAGGGAGTTCAAATCTCACCAAGCTGCCTTTGTTGGGTCCTTGAACAATGCCCTTTACGCTCAGCTGTATCCTGTCTCAGTCATAAGTTGGTTTGGATAAAAACTTCATCCAAGATGAGATAAATGGTTATTTTGGCCTGAACAGAACATGAAGGTGAAATATATTTGGCTTTTCATAGACAAAGAGGTAAACAATAGATGGAGGTATACAATTTTATTCGGCGTTCCAGAAAGGCACTAAAAATCAAAATGGGAAAAGAGTGATGAAATTTGGAAGAAAATACACAAATAACTGATCAGACAGCTCCAAGAAAAACAAAATGTACAGCACATTCCACACACATAACCACACAGCAACACGCCACTAGCTAAATTTAGAATGAACTGAAAGCTCAAGAGGAGTTGATTAGTTGGGGCGAAAGGCTTTCTTTTCTAGAACATACAGAATGGAAATCCAAACCCAGCATAGATTTCTTTTATTCTCCTTCATGTAGCAATCAATACACAAACTGAACTCAGGTAATCGGAACTTCAGCAGCATATGTTGCACTTTAAATAGGAAAGGACCTGAAAACAGACAGCTAATCTCTCTCTCTCACACACACACACACACACACACACACACACACACACACACACACACACACAGTGGTGGAGTGTTGAGATGCGAGGAAAGAACTGGTCCCTGTGACACTTCTTTATTACTTTATTAACTGCAGACCCTCCTTGCCTGCACTGCGTGTTTCTTTGAGACAAGTGTTCCTCTGTTCCTCTCCCAACGCTGACCGATCACAGTTCGTCTCTGTAGTAGCCAAGCTTGGCGTATGACATCTCCTTCCGTAGCTGCATGACCTCCCAGAACATTTGTTCAGCTGAATAAAAGAAAAACATGCCACAGATGTTGATCATATATTTACTGATTTGTATGAAACACTACAATAGAGCCCAGGTCCTTTTACATTACTGTTCATAAATGAATACCAAACTATATTCTGCATATACGCAATATTTGAAAATAAACAATCCCTGAAGAAATCAGTTTGTTAATGTGATATACGAGCTCTAAATGTTCCAATTGTGCTGCATGTTTATATTTATGACAGTATATTTTTTTATTAAATCATATCACAGTGTGGTGGAATTCTCGAATCTGATTGGTCAGAAGGTGTGCATTATTTTTGCATAACAGCATGACTCAGTAGTTCCAGCTGTAACATGAGCGATGCGCGACATAATCCAAGACTAATAATAAACAGATTTAAACAAGCTCAACTGTGAGCTACTGCTCCCTTACATATACCCCCGCTCTCGCTTATATCAGAATGCAAGCAATCGATGGAATAGGACACTTATTATGAATGTTGACTTCAACAAATAATTAACCCTGAAACAAGTAAGTAAAGAGCAGTGTTCTCCCCAGGGATTTCAAATAGCATCCTAGTAAAGCATTAGCATAGCATTCTTTCTTTTTACATCTCTTGTTTGTGTTCTCGATCCTGGACTTTTTTTTTTACCAATGGACTTCGTAAGTATATTCAGTTGGTAAACAGGAAGTTGATGTGTGACAGACCTGAAAACAGTATACACGGTATAGAACCCCAAGCTGAAGTTTGGTACCAAATATCAAGCAGCTGTGATTTGTGGTTGCTGAGAAAAGGGTTCTGAAAATTTTGTAAATCCACGCTATGTGCTTCTTAAATACATTCAGTCGGTAAACGGGAAGTCGATGTGGGACAGACCTGAAAACGGTATACACGGTATACCCAGCAAACACAACGTATATACGACGTAGTGGTTTGGTAATGTCAGGGAAATGCATCGTCGTTACATAGTAGGCACGTCCTAATACAACGTCGTGCCAATACGCAACGACAACGTAGTGGTAATACGTAATGACAACGTAGTGGGAATACCTAACGACAATGTAGTGGTAATACCTAATGACAACATAGTGGGAATGCCTAACAACAACGTAGTGGTAATACCTAATGACAACGTAGTGGTAATATGTAATGACAACGTAGTGGTAATACCTAACGGACATGTTATCTGGCGACCATCCAGTGACGTATGTCCTACTATGTAGTCTACATGTTGTGTGTATTTTCTATTTGATGATCGATGTATTAATAATTTGCTTTCATACATTTTGCTGTATGTCTCTATGAATAACATTAACAATGTGATCTTGGTCTATTGATGAATTGATCGTATTTTAACTTTAAAATAGCACTGAATGAGGCCATTTCAATGAAATAAAAATTCGTAGATTCATGATTTTGCAGGTTGTCTTATCAGTTTATCTGCCCTCTAATATAACTATTAGTGGTATTTTTTTTTTAATCCAAAATCATGTTCGGTACACACAAAACTTTAACTGAAGGGGAGGACTTTCACATGATCTGTGATTGCCAACAAATTATTTCCGTGACCCGTGATTTGAGCCTGTTTCTATTCCTGTGATGTGTGATTGAGAAATGTTTAATGTTTGTGACCCACAGGGGTGGATCCGGAGGAGGGGTTTAACCCCCCTTCAGCGACCGGGGGGGTATAAAAGAGTAAACACAACAGAAAGCTTGAAGCAAGCAAAATTATTCAAAATATGCTCAAATTCACTTAATGAACTTGTAGAGTTTCATTTTCCAGGGCGCCTTCAGGCCGCTCACCGACGCTTTTCGTAGAAATTATCAGTCCAATCCAATCCAATCCCTGCCCCCATCCCGTGACCCCCTCCACCCTGTGAACCTGGCGGGAAAAGGGCCTATGCTGGCTGACTTCTATCCCATCACGATTTGCGGCTCTGGATCGCATCGGTCTTTCAAAACCCGTTGGAGCGACTTCCGGCCTCCCAGTTTTGTTTTGTTTTTTTTATTTGTGCGAAGGGAAGGTGTTTCGGTATAATTGGAGAGCTTTGATCGACAGAATCTTTCAAGGTAAAAATGTTACCCTTGCTATTGTTGTCACTATGTGAATGTAAGGTGATTAAGTCTGACGATATATTATATGCAAATGTTATCGTTAAATGTTTATTTTAATAAATGTTAGTGTCCGAGTCTCCACCGCAGGAAAGCACGCACGGCGCCATGTTGTTTGTGGGGGATGATGCGCGCGTGGTGATCATTTTATGAAAAGACAGAAACACTACTTGAATAAATGACTTACATTTGTGATCTGTCAGTCTGAATACCTGTGTAGTGACATCCAGTACTAATAATATTACTTATTGATGTGTGGTATTTTATCATAAAATCCAACCATTTTTTTAAATGTATGTCTTTAATTCATAAATGCATAATGCTCACTCATTTTCATGTGGCCCATGACACTAACCATTTCCTTTTTTGTGTTTTTATAGATTATCAGAGAAAGGTTCTGATGCATGTAGATGAAATTGTGCAGAATTGTCTGTAGGTACTTGCCTCTTGCAAATATTCTGTGTGTACATACATCACTTAATCTGACCACATAATGGTAAACAAGGATTTCCCAATTTATCATTGATTATAATTATATTTGCAGGCTTGCGCTGCTGTGGCTGCAACAACTAAGGAGACAACTACTGTACCAACCCACCATTCATCTGATTCAGAAACCAGAGACAGCTGTTAGCTATTTCACTGCTAGAATTTCAATTACTGAATACTGGTTCACCATTAAATATTTTCTAGAGCCAGAACAAAAATAATGGTTGACATGTGTGTAAATATTGCAGTCAGTCTCTGTAGGTTTTTATGCCATTTTAGTGTAATGTAATATCTGACCAGTGGCCATCATAAAAGTGCAGAATAATTCCTTTAAGTTCCTTTGCATATTCATGATTACATTTGATTCAGGTAATGCATGTATTAATCTTCTATTTCATCCTGTGAAACTACAACACATGACCTGTTATGATTGTCAATTGTACTAGTACATACAGTTTTATATATACAGGTAGTCGTCGACTTACGACTGCGTTTGGTTACGACTGACTGGTCGTAGGCTGACTTGCGACCAGATCGGTTTATGTTAAATGAACGCAAGTATATTGTGACATGTAATGATATTGTAATCATCTTAAAAAGTCTTGTTTTATCAACATTTTCTTATTTAATTACCTTGGCTCATTATTTGGTTTAAGTCAAACACTGCATACTACACTGCGTACAGTACAGTTCGTTTAATATGTGCAAAACAAAAAATACAAAATACAGGTGTGAAAAATAGAAAACATTTTAGTTTGAAACATACCAAAATACAAATGTAAAACATAGCAAAATACAAAATTTAGTGACCGCTGGCATCACTGGTGCTCGGCTGTGGGTCGTCTACGTCATCATCAGCTGTTGCAGCGCTCGGACTGGCAGGAGGATTTGCTTGTTTCATAAACCAGGAGCTGGGGCGGAAACTGTATGACGGAGTGCGCGAGGGAGACTGCGCATGTGCCTGGAGCTGGGGCGGAAACTGCATGACGGAGTGCGTGAGGGAGCGTGAGAGAGACTGCGCATATGCCTGGAGCTGGGGCGGAAACTGTTGTACGCGGTGAGAGGCGCTGCCAGGAGCTGGGGTGGAAACTGTCGTACGAGTGTACGACAGTTTCCACCCCAGCTCCTGGCAGCGCCTCTCACCGCGTACAACAGTTTCCGCCCCAGCTCCAGGCATATGCGCAGTCTCTCTCACGCTCCCTCACGCACTCCGTCATGAGCTCAGCTAGCTCAGCTGGGAAACACTTGCCAGTCATAACCAGACGGTTGTAAGTCGACGACTACCTGTATAACTACAACACATAACCTGTTATGATTGTCAAGTGTACTAGTACACGGTTCACATTTCTAACCTAACCTGGCTGATGCAGCTATTTTTTTGTTGTTGAAATAAATGCACCGACTATGCAAAATATTGTTGCTTCTTACAAGTTTTCTGCATATTACTACTCTGGTTTTGTAAGATAGTGGAAAGGATGTGAAAATGTAAGATGGTGAGAATGTGCCCATATGAGTGTGAAAGTATCCATAGTATAGGGGGAAGGTCCCCAGAAGGTAGTGGGAAAGTGGTGGGTACGTAATTTCTCTATGTAACTTTACGACGTAGTAAAAACGTTGCTGGTAGTCCAGAATTTCACGTAGTAACTACATAAAAACACTACGTAACATCTACCAAACCACAACGTTGTAAGTATGTAGTTACTACGTAAAATTGTTACCTGGGATAGAACCACAAGCTGAAGTATGGTACCAAGTGGCTATGATTTGTGGTTGCTGAGAAAAAGGGTGTTTCAGACGGACGGAGATATGGACAGACGGACGGACAGAGGTAAACCAGTATACGGGGGGGTATACTGGTTTACCTCTGTCTGTCTGTTCATATGTCCGTCCGTTCGAAGGAGGGGAGTCCTTCGGCGTGGGGGTATAATAAAAAATGTGAGAAAAATGTGATGCTTTTGTTAGGAGACATTTACTTCACATTTATGGAAGAAGTCTTAAGCGTCAGCTCTCTGTAACACTTATGGTGCTTTGCAAAGTTTCCCAGCATGAGAAAGTCTTCAGGAGTATACGCTTTAAGTTCACTCACACACACACACACACAGAGAGAGAGAGAGAGAGACTGGTGAGGGGACAACTGTTTATTGCAGATGGAACAGAAGTGAGAACAGGATCTAACCTGTCTCTTGGACGTTCCATAACTACAATGTCTGGCAAAAGTATTCATCCCCCTTGGTATTTGTCCTGTTTTGTCACATTACAAGCTGGAATCACAGCAGGTGACTTCAAATCACGCAGATTTAAAGGTTTTACTGCCCAAATTACATCAGCATGTGGACTTTCCAACAAGAGGTGACAACTTACTGGACTTGGTGTACACAACTCACAAACGAGCTTACAAGGCCTCCCCCCTCCCCCACCTGGGTCTCTCTGATCACATTACCATCATGCTGAGACCTGCATATAGACCCCTTTCACTGACGTCACCCGAAACCGGAAGTAAACAGACCCTGCGCCATTTTGGAAGACCAACAAACTCGTGATTAGGGGGAAATAACGGCAGCGGTATGTGAACTCACGAGAATAAAGTGGAGTGGCAAACGACTTAAACAAACAAATCTGAGCTGTTTTATTTATGATTTATTGGCCCAACAGTAGACTTGAAAGAAACCTGTGTGAGACTTGGCAAAAAACTGTGGATATAATGAATAAGTCTGTGCATGATCTGCGGACACTTTGAGGTAAGCAAACGCAAGAAATTCAGATTTAAAACATGCTAAATTGGCCCCAAGTTGATAACTGTATGAGGAGCAAGCCTCCCAGACTTCTACAATTTAATAATAATAATAATAATAATAATAATAATAATAATAATAATAATTTAGGATGGTTTGGGGCTTGCTGTCCCTCCTATTATATAAATAAAGCATAGTTGTTGTGTAGGCATATATCATAAATACATATGTATAATTTGGATAAATTAACCTAAATTATGGATACCTTAATAGTAACAAAAAGTATTAATTTTTCAACTGAAAAGATATATTATTAAAAGATAAATATCAACAAGATTACCTTGGCCATAACTATGTGTAGGTTATTCTTAATAACAGCTGTAATATCACGAACCAAGCCACTAACAACATAATTGTAAGCCTGTAGCCCTTTGTAGGCTTTCAAGTCATCAGCAGTGTAGGCAGTGTTCGAACTACGGGGGTACTCGGGGGATCCGAGATCCCCTGAAACAGACATGAGATCCCTTGAAAACATGATTTGGGAAATGTTGGGGGGTCTCTAAAATATTGGCAAAATGATGTTTATTGACATAGCAATCGTGTGTAATGGGAAGCATTTGCATATCCGAAGTGTTGTGTTTACATCAAAGATAAAATAAACCGATATGACAACGACTGCTGCTGCCAGGTTGGTTGTTGAGTAGCCTGACTTTTTTTTTTTTTCCTTGCGTGTGGTATCATTGTTGACGCGAGGTTGTTTTTTGAACATGCCAATGCGGACATGATTTCCCCTGATGAGTTATGACTTCAGACGCGATGCGTGTGTGGAGGTGTGGAGTCCGCGTGATATGTGCGTAAAATAGGCTTCTCATGTGTTTGGAGATCCGCGCTCCGAGACAAGCGCAAGCCCCCCCCAAGGGAAAAAAAGGGACCCCCCGAAAATATCGGCATAGTTCGAACACTGAGTGTAGGCACTGGGTGTAAACAACAAATAGTTTACAATGTCCGGGTAGCAAACAGATGGCAGAATTGGTGTCAGGTCCTCCTTATGTTTCCATTCTCCCTTGCCGCGAGTCTTATCATCTATCACAGCCAGTTTCTCCACATACCGTGCCCTTTCTGCAGCTGGTAATGTACTCACATAACCAGAATTATCATCCATCGTGTCACTTTACTCTCACTCGTACTTTGTTTTATATTGTGAGTGCATGTACTTGGTCTTCCAATATGGCGCCTAACAAAATCTCGTGGCGCGGTGACGTCATGCGGTAGCCCTCTATAGACCCAGAGTGAGAGCCATCAGACCAACACAAAAGGAGGTACGTGTGTGGCCAGAGGGGGCCTCCTATGCTCTGAAAGACTGTTTTAGCACTACACACTGGGACATTTTCAAAGAAGCAGCCACTTACAATGACCACATAGACTTAGAGGAATATATTGAGGCCATCACATCATACATCGCTAAATGCACTGATGATGTCACTCACTGTAAAACCATCACTGTTCGTGCTAACCAGAAGCCTTGGCTGACAGGAGAGGTTCACAGGCTCCTGCGGGCTTGAGATGCAGCCTTTAGGGCCAGTGACACCGCAGGTCTAACAACAGCCAGAGCCAACCTGTCCCGCGGCATCAGGGAGGCAAAACGTCAGTAAAATATCTGGACACTTCAGCAACACCAGAGATGCACAGTGTCTCTGGCATGGCATTCAAACCCTCACAAACTACAAACCCCCACCACGGACCTGTGAGAGTGACATCACATTGCTAAAGTGCCTAAATGACTTCTTTGGACGCTTTGAAACACAAAACAACACACCAGCACAGAAGACCACTCCTCCCCCGTATGTCTAGATCCAGCCAGTGTGGAGAGGACCCTCTCCAGGATCAACCCACATAAGGCAGCTGGATCAGACAACATACCTGGTCGTGTTCTGAAGGACTGTGCTATGGAGCTCAGGGATGTCCTCGCTGACATCTTTAACATCTTCCTGAACCAAGCTGTTGTCCCCACGTGTTTCAAAGCTACAGCCATAATACCAGTGCCAAAGAAGCCCCTCCCATCTAACTATAATGACTATCGGCCCGTAGCACTGACTTCCATCATGAAGTGCTTTGAGCGACTGGTCATGCAGAACATCAAGTCCATTCTCCCTCCCTCTCATGACCCGTTCCAGTTTGCATATATTGTAGGTCAAACAGGTCCATAGAGGACACTATCTCCGCTGCTCTCCACCCAGCCCTCATTCACCTGGACTCAAAGAACACCTATGTGCGAATGCTGTTCTTGGATTACAGTTCGGCATTCAACACAATTATTCCCCAGCAGCTAATACAAAAACTTGGACATTTGGGACTCAACACCTCTCTTTGTAACTGGGTGCTGGACTTTCTTACAGGGAGGCCACAGAACGTGAGGGTCGGAAGTAACACCTCCAGGACCATCATGCTGAGCACAGGGTAGCCCCACAAGGGTGTCTGCTCAGCCCGCTGCTCTTCACCCTGCTGACCCATGACTGTGTACCAATCTACAGCACCAACCACATCATCAAGTTTGCAGATGACACGACTGTGGTAAGCCTAATCACTAACAACAATGAAGCCAACTACAGGAATGAGGTGAGCCAACTGGTCAAGTGGAGTAACGACAACAATCTCTTCCTGAACGTAGAAAAGACCAAAGAGATTGTAGTCGACTTCAGGAGAGGTCACTCACAGCATCCCCCTCTGACCATCGATGGTGCTGCAGTGGAGAGGGTGAGCAGCACCAAATTCCTAGGGGTGCACATCGCTGAGGACCTCTCCTGGTCCAACAACATTGCATCGCTGGCCAAGAAGGCTCAAACTCACCTCTACTTCCTCCGCAAACTGAGGAGTGCACGAGTCCCACCCCCCATCATGTGCTCATTCTACAGGGGCACCACTGAGAGTGTTCTCACTGGTTGCATCACTGCGTGGTACGGAGGCTGCAGTGCCTCCTGCCGGAAGACTCTGCAACGTATAGTGAACACGACCAGCAAGATTATCGGTACCCCTCAGCCCTCCCTTACGGACATCTATCACTCCCGTCTCACCCACAGAGCCATCAGCATCGCTGGTGACACCTCCCACCCTTCACACTCACTCTTCAGCCTCCTGCCCTCAGGGAAAAGGTACCGGAGCCTCCGGGCCCGCTCCACAAAACTGCTAAACAGCTTCATCCACCAGGCTGTCAGGATGCTGAACTCTGTCCACTACCTACCCCCTACCCCTGGTCTGTAACACATTCATTCACACAATAAAACTACCTCATCCATTTGCACATCACACCACATCACATTAGCATTACTGCTGTATCTGCTGCTATTGCTCATTTGCACTACTGTCAAATACACATCATAAGCTGCTCTTCTAGCACCGTCTCCCGTTATTGTACTGTATTGCACTACTGCTATTTTGTACATTGTTTGATTTTAGAGTGTATTTATCTATATTATCTATATTTATATATACTGTTTTTCTTAATTTTTTATCTATATTATCTATATATATATATATATATATATATATATATATATATATATATATATATATAGTTTTTTTTTGTGTGTGTGTGTGTGTGCGCGTGCGTGTGTAATCTTTATCTGTTTTTTACAAGTAAGGTGAGAGAGAAACGGCATTTCGATTCTCCTATATGTCCTGGATATATAGTGAATTGGCAATAAAAAATCTTTGAATCTTGAATTAAAATGGATTTTTGCGGGATTAGCACCATTTGATTTACACAACATGCCTACCACTTTAAAGGTGCATTTTTTTTATTATGACACAAACAATAAGATTTAAAAAAAAAAGGAAAAAAAAAGCCAGAAATCTGGAGTGTGCATAGGTATTCACCCCCCAAAGTCAATACCTTGTAGAGCCACCTTTTGATGCAATTACAGCTGCAAGTCTCTTGGGGTATGTCTCTATTAGCTTAACACATTTAGCCACTGGGGGTTTTGCCCATTGCTCAAGGCAAAACTGATCCAACTCCTTCAAGTTAGATGGGTTGCATTGGTGTACAGCAATCTTCAAATTATGCCACAGATTCTCAATTGGATCTTGATGCATATAAGGCTGAGAGGGCAGTCCACCTATGGTAGAAGGAGGGACAGCGTGAACGGCACCCACAATTTGCAGAGACTGCACAGGAAGCTGATGTAGATGAGGAGGACAGGTTGTTTAATTTCCTCCTAAATGCAATGGCAAACTGAATGATAAGACAATACTGCAGTACAGACTCCTGTTTCATAATGTTTTTATGTTTAGTTTTATAATTCATCTTTGCAATATTGCTAGTCGTTGTTATAGGCAAAACAAATTGTGTTTTGTGTCCTAAACTCTAAAAAGATGTATTATGTACTCGTACCGTATGTAAGTCTTACGTATATGATATTGACTTGTGTTTCATGTTTTCAGGACTTGTCTTGTTCTTCTGTTGCAGAAATAAATGTTTTTAAAAATACATTAAAAAAAACATACTATTGTCTAAATAACTCAGTTATACCCCTAGAAAACATATCCGTGCACTTGAAAACTTGCCAAAATACAGCAAAACTTTAGGGCAAAAGGAAATTCAAGGGGGAGCAAAAAGGTGTCAAAAGTTAACATTGCGGCCTGGGTAGGCATCAAATGGTGCTAACCCTCCAAGAATCCATTTTAATTCCAGCTTGTAATGCAACAAAACAGGAACAAACACCAAGAACAGGAATCTTATGCCCTGTTTACATTATTTCGAATCAGCGGATCATCAGATTAACGTTTTTAAAACGATTCGCGTGCACACAGCAACGCCAATACACGATTCGCGTGCACACAGCAAAGCCAATACACGGATACGCTAATCACATGACTAATTAGATGGCACGTCACATGATCCCAGTGCATATCGGGCATGCGCAAGTCACTCACCACTTGCAAGTGGAAGGATGGCAAGCAAACACCTTCTCCAGCAGATAAACACACCTGGCTGTGATGTTCATGTTCTCACTGAGTTTAAGCGCCTGAAGGAGGTTGAAATGTGTAAATAAACCTCAGTGCAGCTCAGCGCTTCCTCCTGCGCTCCAAATCACTCCGCCCTGAACAGCGAGTGCCCTCTGGAGGGTGCGCACTCCGGCCCTGCGCAGCTCACAGAGCGCGCGAGTGAAGCGCACGAGCAGTGATTCGGGACTGAGCCGCTGTGTGTGTGATCCCAACGCCAGCGAATCAGGAAGGTGGATGTCACAGTGACGTTGTCCAATGACGACATCAGCTAGAGCTCAGCACAGCGTATCCGCGTATCCTCAATGTTTAAACAGCACCGGACCAGACACGAACTGGATTGAATACGTGGGCTCTGGCGGATTCCCGTTTCCCGGCGTTTTAATGTGAATGGACAGTGCATCCACGAAGAAAACGAGACAGATACGGTCTAATGTAAACTTGGCCTTAGACTCAATAACAAGTTCCTATTAAAGTGGCTGGTGAGTGTACATTATAGCTGTGACAATCATTCCCCTCACACGTGCCTCTTTCTGTCTCTCTCTCTCTCTCTCTCTCAAAAAGCACAAAAATGCAGCTTGCTAGACCAAGTGTTGCTCCATAGCTTACACTGCAGGAGAGAGAGAGAGAGAGAGAGAGAGAGAGAGAGAGTGAGTGTGTGTGTGTGTGTGTGTGTGTGTGTGTGTGTGTGTGTGTGTGTGTGTGTGTGTGTGTGTGAGTGCGCGAGTGTGTACTGTCAGTTTAGCTCACCATCCTGCTGCTTGACCAGTCCTTGGTGGATGTAGCGAATGTAGGTAAAGAAGTTGCAGACGGAGGTGATCTAGGATGAGAAAGGAGAGGTTATTTGACTGCAGCAGCTAAAGCTTACATGAACACAAATGTACACCATTTTGTGTATTTTCATTTCCAACAGTCTCTCCCTCTTCATCAGTTTACAATTCTTTGTGTGCAACCAACATTCCTCTGGGACATTCTTGAAATAATCGATTTTGCTGATGACTATAGGCTAAGTGAGAAGTTGTAGTAAACCAGCTACTGTTCACAACTGTACATGAATCACAGTGGGAACAAAAGATGGAATTAACCTGAGGACACTAGTTCACACAAAAAATACTCATTGCAAAATCATCATAAAATGGTCTTCATCGGGCAGCACGGTGGTGGAGTAGTTAGCGCTGTTGTCTCACAGCAAGAAGGTCCAAGTTCGAGCCCCGTGGCCAGCGAGGGCCTTTCTGCGCGGAGTTTGCATGTTCTCCCCGTGTCCACGTGGGTTTCCTCTGGGTGCTACGGTTTCCCCCACAGTCCAAAGACATGCAGGTTAGGTTAACTGGCGACTCTAAATTGACTGTAGATGTGAATGTGAGTGTGAATGGCTGTCTGTGTCTATGTGTCAGCCCTGTGATGACCTGGCGACTTGTCCAGGGTGTACCCCGCCTTTCGCCCGTAGTCAGCTGGGATAGGCTCCAGCTTGCCTGCAACCCTGTAGAACAGGATAAAGCGGCTAGAGATGAGATGAGATGGTCTTCATCTGGCATGTGTCATCGGGTGATGCATGAGATTTTAGTATGCAAGTACCCATCAATAATTTGGTCGGGGATGGATTTTGTCCCAGTTAATAAGTTTTTAAACTCACCGTGTACTACCGATTGCAGTCTTAACCAGCTGCTTTTCCTGAAACCACGGTTAATCTGTCAGTGAATGTCCGGTTCATGGCCAAGTGATAAATGTCCTTATTAGTGTCCGTATTAATGAATTATCTCCAGCTGAAACTAAGCTCTCCGGATAGATGTAAGATCAAAAACATTCTGCAATGTGCTGGCGGGGGGAATCTACCAAAGGACTGGGATTCTGGTTGAAAATATGACAACATGGAAGAGATATTTTGGCTTCACTTCTATAGAATGGGAGTGAACAGGAGCACGCTGTCCATTCTGTACACAGTTGATGGGTGAACATCACTGCCCGATGACACCTTCACAGATGTGTAGCAAGGTTGGTGGTGCTACTTGTGTATTTATGGGAGTGTTGCATTTTTTTTTTTTTGTGTGTGTGTGTGTGTGTGTGTGTGTGTGTTTTTAGCCAAACTGTGGAATGTGTATTAGTTTTCAGTAGCAGTACCATCTTTAACCATCTTCTTTTTTAATTCAAACTCGAGCCATGCTTGTAAAGAGTCTGCATTTTCTACTTTTATTGGGTTTTGTTTGGCTTCTGTAATAAGATTATTTACTTTAAAGGATCAATCTCATCTCATTATCTCTAGCTGCTTTATCCTGTTCTACAGGGTCGCAGGCAAGCTGGAGCCTATCCCAGCTGACTACGGGCGAAAGGCGGGGTACACCCTGGACAAGTCGCCAGGTCATCACAGGGCTGACACAGACACAGACAACCATTCACACTCACATTCACACCTACGGTCAATTTAGAGTCACCAGTTAACCTAACCTGCATGTCTTTGGATTGTGGGGGAAACCGGAGCACCCGGAGGAAACCCACGCGGACACGGGGAGAACACAAACTCCACAAAGAAAGGCCCTCGCTGGCCACGGGGCTCGAGCCCGGACCTTCTTGCTGTGAGGCGACAGCGTTAACCACTACACCACCGTGCCGCCCTACAGGATCAATCAAAAAATAAAATTGCTATATTCATCTTTCAGTCAGATCTAAAGCAAAAATTAAAAGAAAGAAGAAAATGTTCCATTTCAGGTGATGGATAAAGCAGATATTGCTACTACTCAACATTAGCTAATTGCAGTCAGAGCACTGAAAACTGTCTATTACAAAAAGCAGCAGGTAACCACTCACCCGATACCGACAGAATGGAGACACATAATAGTAGTTGCTGGAGTCCCCGAATTTGATTCTGTGCTTGCAGGTTTTAGTCTGGCCACTGAGGGCGCACTTTCTGCAGATGGAAAAGCATTTTCGTCAAATAAACATCCACGCATCCAAGAAACTGCTAACCATCTACAGACAATATATAATACTTAAGCAAATTAGTGTAGAATATTATTTATGCTTTGGCCTACACTGGTAACACTAGCTAAACTGACCTGCCTCTTATAAAGGCAGGTCAGTTTAGGATTAAAAGGATTGTTGGTTACAAAGCTAGCAAGCAAGAGAGGCTGCATAAAGAGATAGAGAAAAAAAAGAGAGAGAGAGAGAGAGAGAGAGAGAGAGAGACTTACGTGACTATTTCAGATTTCCTGCCACTAGGGGGCAACAAAAAAGAAAGAAAGGAATGAAGAAACAGAAGAAATGGAAAACGCTGACAAACAGAGGCAGCAGAGCTGACATTTGATCAAACAGAAGCTTATGGGGAAGGATGGTTGCATGTGGTGGAGTGTGAGAGAGACAAAACACTATATCCAATCTTGATCCATCTTTTATAAATCTTTGTGCTGCTTTCTAAGTTCTATCCATCATAGCAGATACGTTGTAAATATCCAATTAATTTAAAAAAAAAAGAAGCATGTAGGTGTGTTAATTAAAGCCCTCTGTCCTGACAATTACATAAAAATGATTCCCCTTTTCTTGAGAGATTTAGAAAAGCTGAGAATTTCAATACTAACACATTTCTATTTACAATCACAGTTACACACTAAGCACCACATCATGCAGCCTCTACAATGTAAAATGTAATTTCACAACTACACTAATAATACAAACGGAGTTAAGAAGAATGTTAAGAATGTTAGCTAAAATTATATAATATCTTGTGAAGGTGCTGTTTTTAAAAGGGTATCGGTCTTTAAGAACTTCTGTGAATGTGGGATCCACGGCAGAAAGGACTCTTTTAGCCAAGACAATTTCAGAAACACATTTACTTACTTAACTTTCTTACTGAGTTTACTTTATTTACTGACTTAATTAGTTCATTTTCTAATTAAATTACTTACAGTGCTCAGCGTAAATGAGTACACCCCCTTTGAAAAGTAACATTTTAAACAATACCTCAATGAACACAAACAATTCCCAAAATGTTGACAAGACAAAGTTTAATAATAACATCTGTTTAACTTATAACGGGAAAAAGTAAGGTTAATAATATAACTTAGATTACACATTTTTCAGTTTTACTCAAATTAGGGTGGTGCAAAAATAAGTACACCCCACAACAAAAACTACTACATCTAGTACTTTGTATGGCCGCCATGATTTTTAATGACAGCACCAAGTCTTCTAGGCATGGAATGAACAAGTTGGTGACATTTTGCAACATCAATATTTTTCATTCTTCAGCAATGACCTCTTTTAGTGACTGGATGCTGGATGAAGAGTGATGCTCAACTTGACTCTTCAGAATTCCCCATAGGTGTTCGATTGGTTTCAGATCAGGAGACATATTTGGCCACTGAATCACTTTCACCCTGTTCTTCTTCAGAAATCCCACAGTTGCCTTAGATGTGTGTTTAGTCATGTTGGAAAAGTGCACGACGACCAAGGGCACAGAGTGATGGTAGCATCTTCTCTTTCAGTATAGAGCAATACATCTGTGAATTCATGATGCCATCAATGAAATGCAGCTCCCCGACACCAGCAGCACTCATGCAGCCCCACATAAGGACACTGCCACCCCCATGTTTCACTGTAGGCACCATGCACTTTTTCTTTGTATTCCTCACCTTTGCAACATCATACAGTTTTAAAGCAATCAGTTCCAAAAACATTTATCTTGGTCTCCTTGGACTACTGGGACTCTATACTCCAGAGTATAGAGTCCCAGTAGTCTTCATCTTTGTCAGCATGGGCCCTGGCAAACTCGAGGCGGGCTTTTTGTGCCTGGGCTTTAGGAGAGGCTTCTTTCGTGGACGGCATCCACGCATGCCATTCCTCTGCAGTGTACGCCGTATTGCGTCACGGGAAATAGTCACCCCAGTTTGGATTTCTACTTCTTTAGATAACTGCAGTGAACTTGCATGCTGATTTTCTTCAACCCTTCTCATCAGAACACGCTTCTGTCGAGGTGTTAACTTCCGTGGACGACCTGGACGTCTCTGCGAGATGGTTGCAGTTCCATCTTTCTTAAATTTTTGTACCACTTTTGCTACAGTATTCTGACTGATAAGTAAAGCTTTGCTGATCTTATTGTAGCCTTCACCTTTGTGGTGTAAAGAAATAATTTTCTTTGGGGAATTCTGAAGAGACAAGTTGAGCATCACTCTCCATCCAGCATCCAGTCACTAAAAGAGGTCATTGTTGAAGAATGGAAAAAGACTGATGTTGCAAAATGTCGCCAACTTGTTCATTCCATGCCTAGAAGACTTGGTGCTGTCATTAAAAATCATGGAGGCCATACAAAGTACTAGATGTAGTAGTTTTTGTTGTGGGGTGTACTCATTTTTGCACCACCCTAATTTGAGTAAAACTGAAAAAAAAAAAGTTATATTATTAACCTTACTTTTTCCCGTTATAAATTAAACAGATGTTATATTAAACTTTGTCTTGTCAACATTTTGGAAATTGTTTGTGTTCATTGAGATATTGTTTAAAATATTACTTTTCAAAGGGTGTGTACTCATTTACGCTGAGCACTGTATTTCTTCCCTTACTTTACATACTTAGTCAATTTTCTTTGCTTCCTTAATTTATTTATTTACCTACTTAACTTACTTTACTTCCTTAACCTTGCTTCTTTACTGAAAGAGAGACGGCCTTTCAATTTCATAAAATCAGTGAAATTTAGTTCCCTCTGAAATTTGGCCATCGAGATATACGTTATTTACCAGCTGGGAGGTCCGTATCGTGAAATACTGTGACCGAGGTCTTGAAAGTACTGACCGAGGCCCTCTGGGCCGAGGTCAGTATTCAAGGCCGAGGTCATGGTATCTCACCATACGGACTGACCTTAAGCTGGTAAATAATATATTTATTTTTTTCTTTACCAAATTCTAACAGAAAACGAGAGCGCCAGAAAGGGAAAACCGAGCCGAGGCAAGCCGCCATCAAGAATAATCTGGATGCTTCAGTATTGAACAACTACAGGCCAATATCAAATCTACCATTCATCAGGAAAATCCTTGAAAAAATTGTCTTCAATCAATTAACTGCCTTCTTGATATCAAACAACTGTTTTGATAACTTTCAGTCAGGATTTCGTGCCAATCACAGCACTAAAAACAGCGCTGATTAAAGTTATAAATGACATACGTCTTAATACTGATGCAGGCAAAACATCAGTCCTGGTGTTACTGGACCTTAGTGCAGCTTTTGGTACTGCTGATCACAACATACTGCTATATCGACTTGAACACTGGGTTGGGTTGACTGGTAAAGTTATCAATTGGTTAAAATCATACTTAAAAGATAGAAGCAGCTTTGTTACCATGGGAAATTGTACCTCAACATCAATGTCCTTGACCTGTGGTGTCCCCCAGGGGTCGATCCTTGGACCATTACTATTCAACCTTTATATGCTCCCACTTGGACAAATTATCAAGAACAACTCAATTTTGTATCACTGCTATGCAGATGACACCCAAATTTATTTTGCTCTATCACCTAATGATTATGCCCCCCTTGAATGTCTCTACCAGTGTATCGACCAAATCAACAACTGGATGTCACAAAATTTTCTTCAGCTGAACACAGATAAAACAGAAGTAATTCTATTTGGGAAAAAAGATGAAAGACTCAGGATTACCACTATTCTTGACACAAAGGGAATTAAAACAAAAGATATGGTTAAAAATCTTGGTGTTTTCATTGACAGCGAGCTAAACTTTGATAGTCACATGAAAGCAATCACTAAATCGGCATTTTATCACCTAAAAAACATTTCCAAACTAAGAGGACTTATGTCAAAAAATGATCTGGAAAAACTTATACATGCCTTCATCTCTAGTAGGGTTGACTACTGCAATGGCCTTTTCACAGGCCTGCCAAAAAAGACCATCAAACGACTTCAGGTGATTCAAAATGCAGCGGCTAGGGTTCTCACACGAACAAAAAGAACAGAGCACATTACTCCAATTCTAAGGTCCCTTCACTGGCTTCCAGTAAGCTACAGAACTTTAAAGCATTGCTGCTGGTGTACAAATCTCTAAATGGTACAGGGCCCAATTACCTCTCTGATATGTTGCAGTGGCCTAACCCAATCAGATCTACCAGATCGCAGCAGCAAAATTTACTGATAAAACCTGTTGTTAAAACAAAGTGTGTTGAAGCAGCTTTTAGCTACTATGCAGTACAGCTATGGAACCAACTCCAAGAGGACATTAAAAATGCTCCTGCTGTTGGCAGCTTCAAATCTAGATTAAAGACCAAGCTGTTTTCAGATGCTTTCTGCTAACTGATAAATATCATCTTTACATGTTTTAAACTTTACTTAACTTTTACAGTCTTTGCATGTTCTATTTCGTTTCTCCTGACCGCCAGAGGCGGTGCTTTCAGCACATGGATATCCATCACACGAACGTGCAGGTCGAGTAATAGTAACAACAAAGTCACGTGTGACCTGGGTGACGTCACCCCGTGACCCTGGCATAAAAGACCGGTAAACCCAGGAAGTGACCTCTTGCATCTTCTCGCGTTTGCAGGTTGCGAGTTGGAATTTGGACAAAACGCGTGTTAGTTTCGTTACCCATAGGGTTGGGGCTGTGCTTACGCATCCTCCAAGAAACTGCGTTAAGTCCACCAATTCTTTTCTCTTGTCGCTATATTCGTTGATTTGTTACTCCGTTAAGCTGAGCGCTCTCGCTCGGTGGAGTTAGCTGATTAGCTCTCCGAGGCGGTGTTCTCGCCGCTGGAGGCCGGCTTGTTTTCGTTCAGGTAAGCGGTTTTCATTCATTTAAATTAAAGCGGTGTTTCTCGCCGCTGTTATCAGTTCTGTGGCGCACGGCGCCTATCCTTGTTAATATTATCAACCGCTTTGTTTTGTGTAGCCTTGCCTCCGGCCTGCTCACGGGCCGGCTGTCTTGTGTGTTGTATTCGTATTGTTTGTTACTCCGTTAAGCTGAGTGCTCTCGCTCGGTGGAGTTAGTTGACTAGCCCTCTGAGGCGGCGTTCTCGCCGCTGGAGGCCGGCTTGCTTTCGTTCAGGTAAGCGGTTTTCATTCATTTAAATTAAAGCGGTGTTTCTCGCCGCTGTTTATCAGTTCTGTGGCGCACGGCGCCTATCCTTGTTAATATTATCGACCGCCTTATTTTGTGTAGCCTTGTCTCCGGCCTGCTCACGGGCCGGCTGTCTTGTGTGTTGTATTCGTATTGTTTTTTACTCCGTTAAGCTGAGTGCTCTCGCTCGGTGGAGTTAGCTGACTAGCCCTCCGAGGCGGTGTTCTCACCGCTGGAGGCCGGCTTGTTGTCGCTCAGGTAAGCGGTTTTCATTCATTTAAATTAAAGCGGTGTTTCTCGCCGCTGTTTATTAGTTCTGTGGCGCATGGCGCCTATCCTTGTTAAGATTCCCGACCACGGGTGTGTTCGCCCGGTCGTTTTTCATTGCCGCCTGATTGTTTATTTTGGGATACTTACTTGGGGTGTTCTCGCCCTATTTTTTAAGTTCCCTTCTGCCAGCCAGGTGTCATGGACCTATTCTCTCGCTGCGCCAACTGCCGGGCCCCCCTCGAGCCGGAGGACGGCCACCGCGAGTGCCCCTCGTGCCTGGGTATTGATCACCTGCGGCAGGGGCTGACAGACATGGCCTGCGCAGACTGCATGTGCCTGAGTGTGGCTGCGCGGACCGCCAGGCTGGCTCGGTTGGATCCTCCGTCTGACATCCCCCGGGCCTCGGGGGGACAGGACATGGTGTCGGCTGCAGCAGCGGGGCCCAGCAAGCGCCGTGGGGCTCCCCCACGCGTCTCCGCTTCTAAGGCGAAAAAGAAGCGCTCGGGCGATTTGGCTCGGAAGGTGGAGGTGATGTCCACCGAGCTGGAGGAGATGAAGGCCCTGCTGGCGAATCTCCAGCCTCCGCCACAGGGCAGCAGTGTTCCCGCAGCCACCCCTTCTGCCTGGCAGCCCGACCGTTCACCATCACCACCGCTTCTGTCACCGGCCGTTGATGCACGCGGCCTGGATGAACTGTCGATCCGGGCGTCGGAGAGCTTTGACTGCGGTGGGTCTGACGGTCACGACTCCACCTCTCCGGCCGGTTCCCAGGCCACCAGCCATGGCACTGCGGCAGCGTCGGAAGGCGGACGCTCATCCATCCAGCCAACGCTGAGGGCTGCATTGGCCCGTCTGGGGTTGGACACGCCCCCGGTGGCCCAGCATCAGAGCGCTTTCTTCAGAGGTTCCACACAGCCTTCCTCGTTGTCTGTTCCGCCCTCGGCCCCATACATCGAGGAATTACAGAGGTGTTGGGCGGACCCTAGACGCCTTTCCCACCTCCCTAGTGACTGCAGGGCCCTGGTAGCAATGCAGGACACCCCTACCTACGGCCTCCAGCAGATGCCCAACATTGAGCCCTCCGTGGCTGCCCTCGTCCTTTCGCCCAACGAGGCTCTGCGGCCTGACGCCCGATGCCCCCGCACCCAATGCCGTGCGACCGACGACCTCATCGTGCGGGGATACGACACGGCGGCACGAATGGGTCGTATTGACAATTCCATGTCCCATCTGCTGCTGGCCCTCGCCCAGACGCTGGAGGGGACGAGCGCGGCATCACAGGAGCTGTGCGACGCGGCTCTCCAGGCCTTTGCCTACTCGTCGCGGGAACTGGGCCGGCTGATGTCGTATCTCACCCTCGCCCGCCGGCAGATATGGCTGGCACAGTCCCCTCTGGCCGAGCCCGACCGGCGTGTGCTGCGCTCTCTCCCTGTTGTCCCCGGGGAGCTGTTTGGCGAGGCCGCTCAGCAAGCCCTGGACCGGAGTGCCCAGGTCGTCCAGGCGCGACAGCAGTTCGCTGGCCTCCGCCAGGTCCACCACCATGGCAATGCTGCCCAGTCCTTCAGGGGGCCCACACCGACTCTGTCTCGGCCACGCACCCGCCAGGAGACCAGACGGGTTGATGACTTTCGTCGCCCCACCACCTCCCGGACCCGCGGTGCCGCCCCCTACACCCAGTCCGCTCCTCGTCGCCCCCATGGAGACCGACGGGGGTGCTCTGGACGGCGCTGACATCAGCGCGCCGGCGGTCGGCCGCTTTTCCAGCAAACAGCTCCAAAGCTGGAGAGCGTTGACCCCAGACCCCTGGGTGCTGGTGACCCTCACCGAGGGTTACCGCATCCAGTTCTGCCGCCGACCGCCGCGTTTTCATGGGGTCAAACACACCACCGTGAGCCATCCGGGGAAGTCCCTCGTCCTCTGGCAGGAAATCGCCACCCTCCTGGAGAAAGGAGCAATCTCTCCCGTCAACAGGCAGAGACAGCAAGGTGGGTTCTACTCCAGGTATTTTCTGGTTCCGAAGAAGGACGGCGGTATCCGCCCGATCCTCGACCTGAGGTCCCTCAACTCCCACTTGAAGACCATGAGATTCCGCATGCTGCGTACAGTGGATGTCTTACACCACATCCAGGCGGGCGACTGATTTGCCACCATCGACCTGAAAGACGCCTACTTCCATGTTCCCATTGCGCCACACCACAGGCAGTTCCTGCGGTTTGCCTTCGAGGGCCAGGCTTTCGAGTTCAATGTTCTGCCCTTTGGGATATCGCTGGCACCCCGTGTGTTCACCAGGTGTGTGGCAGCGGCATTAGCACCACTTCAGGCAAGGGGTTTGCGTGTCCTGCCTTACCTGGACGACTGGCTCGTCTGTTCACGGTCAGCAGCTCAGGCCCGCACCGACATCGCGACTGTGCTCTCACATGTCGCAGAGCTGGGGCTCAGGGTGAATTACAAGAAGAGCTCACTGGTGCCCAGCCAGGAGATGACTTTCTTGGGCATGCACCTGGATTCGAGGTCGTTGATGGCAACCCTCTCCCAGACCAGGATCCACAACATCTGCCTGCTGCTTGGCCGCTTCGGACGGGGCAGGTCACTCGCCCTGAAGACCTTTCAGCGCCTGCTGGGCATGCTTACGGCAGCCTCCTCTCTGGTCCCGCTGGGACTCCTGGACTTACGCCCGCTTCAGAGGTGGCTCAACGGTCTCCACCTCCACCCGGTGCTGCACAGGCTCGTGAAGGTGATGGATACTTTTTTCAGGCTCCTCCGTCCATGGAGGAGGAGGGCTTACCTTCTGCAGGGTGTTCCGCTGGCGGCTATCCCCTCCCGGAGGGAGGTCATCACCACGGATGCTTCCCTGGGAGGCTGGGGTGCAGTCTGGCAATGCCGGACCATCAGAGGCTACTGGAGTCCAGGGCAGCGACAGCAGCACATCAACGTGCTGGAGCTACGGGCTGTGTTCCTCGGCCTACAGCACTTCCTCCCAGGCCTGGCCGGCAGACACGTTCTGGTGCGGATGGACAACGCTACGGTAGTGTACTACATCAACCACCAGGGAGGCACCAAGTCCCTCCAGTGCTTGGAAGTGGCCGGCCAACTTCTGCAGTGGGCCCATCGACATCTCTTGAGCCTGCGTGCCATGTACTTGCCAGGCACTGCCAACAGGGCAGCGGATCTGCTGTCCCGCCAGGACCCCGATCCCGGGGAATGGAGACTCAACCCAGCGGTGGTTCTCGCCATCTGGGAACGTTTTGGCAGGGCAGAGGTGGACCTCTTTGCCTGCCAGGAGTCGACACACTGCCCTCTGTGGTTCAGCCTCCACGGCCCCAGTCCCCTGGGCCAGGATGCGCTGGCGCATGCTTGGCCGAGGAAACTGCTGTATGCCTTCCCCCCTCTGCCGCTGATTGTGCCAACCCTACACAGGGTTGCGATGGACCACCACGGGCTGCTGCTTGTCGCCCCTCGGTGGCCGGGCCGAGTGTGGTTTCCCAAGTTGCTGCAACTTCTGAACGGCGACCCCTGGTGCCTGCCAGTGAGGACAGACCTGCTATCACAGCTGGGAGGGCAGATCTGGCACCCGGATCCAGCCCGTCTGCAGCTCTGGGTGTGGCCGCTGAAGGGCCGGACCCCCTGCTAGGTCTTTGTGAGCCGGCAGTGGTCAACACCATTGCAAGCTCTCGGGCACCCTCCACCAATGCCCTCTACGCCAACAGATGGAGGCTTTTCTCCAACTGGTGCTTAACTCGGGGGGAGGAGCCTACATGCTGCCCCCTGCCGACCATTCTACTGTTCCTCCAGTCTCTGTTTGATAAGGGTCTTACTCCTGCCACCATCAAGGTCTATGCAGCTGCCATCTCTGCTCAGCATGCCAGAGTTGGGGGAAGGACCGTGGGGTCCCACCCCTTGGTGGCACGTTTCTTGAAGGGTGCTCTCCGGTTGAGACCCCCCCGATGGAGCCGGGTACCCACATGGGATCTTCACTTGGTGCTGCAGGCTCTCTGCGACGCACCGTTTGAGCCCCTGCTCACGGCAGACATTTCATGGCTCTCCCTGAAGACTGCTTTTCTTCTGGCCATTACATCGACGAGGCGCGTCGGGGAATTACACGCGCTGTCAGTCAGTGGGGAGTGCCTGCAGTGGCACTCCGGCGACAGTGGGGTCACTCTGTGGCCTAACCCCTCTTTCCTCCCGAAGACCCTCTCTGCTACCTTCGTCAACCAGCCCCTTAGCCTTGCGGCGTTCGAGGCGGGCCATGGTGAGAGGTCGGAACTTTTGTGCCCAGTTCGCGCCCTCAGGGTGTACGTGTCCCGTACAGAGGGCTTCCGTAGGAGTGACGCCCTGTTTCTGTGCCACACAGGGCCGAGGAGGGGTCTGGCGCTCTCTAAGCAGAGGCTATCCAAGTGGATAGTCGAGGCCATATTACATGCCTACAGGCACAGTGGCTCCCCGATTCCTCCGGCTGTCAGGGCGCACTCTGCACGGGGCGTGGTGGCCTCATGGGCATCACTGAAGGGCGTGCCCCTTTCAGACATATGCAGCGCAGCCTCCTGGGCTTCCAGCTGCACCTTCACCAGGTTTTACCGTCTTAATGTCGTCCCACATAATCCTGTGGCGACGGCTGTCATTCCAGGCCCGTCGCAGCAGCACGGAGTACGGGTAGGCACTCCTCATGACCTGGTTGGTATTAGTCATCCATGTGCTGAAAGCACCGCCTCTGGCGGTCAGGAGAAACGAAATAGAACGAGGGTTATGTATATAACCGCGGTTCTATGAGTTTCGGATGACTGCCAGAGCTTGGCAGTCACTCGGAGTGTACACGAGAAGATTTGCCAAGAGGTCACTTCCTGGGTTTACCGGTCTTTTATGCCGGGGTCACGGGGTGACATCACCCAGGTCACACGTGACTTTGTTGTTACTATTACTCGACCTGCACGTTCGTGTGATGGATATCCATGTGCTGAAAGCACCGCCTCTGGCGGTCATCCGAAACTCATAGAACCGCGGTTATATACATAACCCTCGTTTTAAACTTTACTTAACTTTTATTCTATTTTATTCTGCTGTTTTTTACTGAACTTTTACTTCATTTTATTATTTTATTTCTACTATTGTTTAATTCTTCTTATTTTTTTCTCTCTTCTTCCCCCTTTATTTTATGTAATTTTATTTTCTATTGTTTACTGTTTTGCTTTTACCTCGGTAAAGCACATTGAACTGCCACGGTGTATGAAATGCGCTATATAAATAAACTTGCCTTGCCTTAAATCCTAATTCACGGCTGTAATGCAAATGGCTTCCTCCTCAGTATACAAGTGCACTTCCATGGCAGGAAAAAAACTACATTTTGCCACCTATGTAGTCCCCTATTTATACAAATAGGAGTCATTCAGGATTTAGCCATGTTTTTGCTTGGCGTTAGCAGCAGTTACAGGTTTTTAGCTTTCTCCTGAAATATTTCTTCTTTCTCAGGGTAGTAAAACTTGCTTTCGCTGTGAACACTGTCGTTATCGCTATCCATGATGTAAAATCAATGCTATTTTCCTGAGAAATGCTGGCAAAAAATTTATAAGATTTTTGATAATCTTATAAATAAATCATATTAAAAAAAAAGATAAATGTTTGTTGTTGTTGTGAACGAGTGAGTCGCCAGAGGTCCATAACCGGGGTCCGTACCGTAGGATACGGACCCGCTCGCCAGCCAATCAGAGCGCAGGATTTGGACCATGAAAAAAATAAATATGCTTATTTCTGTAATATCTCACAAAATATTAGGCCATTCTGTGGCTGGGAAGTTATTTAATTTGAGGGGATTCCCTAGCAAATAATGTGTATGAAACCGCATGCTTCGCGCAGTCAGGCAGACAGAGGAAGTCCAGTGTGCGCACACGCAGGTTTACCTTGACCGTGCACTGACAGTTACATCATTCTGTTGCTAAACGAACAGCTGATCACACCAAGGTGCTCGCTGACCGCCGATATTTATTAGTTTGGTCCTGCGTTTCCTTTCCTTCCCAACATAACGTCTTTTCTTCTCGCTTTCCGTTACTGTAGTCGGTCTTGCTTGTTTCATTTGCACACTCACGTCCTCCATTTTTCTATCCTGTTTCAAATTTGTATCCCACAATGCCTTGCATGAATGGGAAGCCCACCATGCGATGCATGATGTAGTATCTTGAATTGGGTCATGGTGAAGCAGGAAAAAACAGCGGAGAATTCATTAATTGTTCTATTTTAAAAAATAATAATAAAATTGGAAGTCTGTGATTGGAATTCAGTAGCTTTCGGTCCACTAAACAAAAATAATTGGGTGTCAGGGAAAATTCTTTTTATGACCTACACTTGAAAAATCTGAAAGGCAGTCTACCTTTAATTTACTTACTTACCTTTTTAACTTGTGTGCTTTACCTAAAAAATCCTAATTTACTTATCTTTCTAACTTTACATACTTGCCTGCTTTGCTTACTTAAATTCCCAACGTATTTACTTTCCTTACTTAAAAGGTACTGACTGCAAAGTCATCTGAATTTTTTTTTTTTTAAATTGTGCATGGCATTTTCCTATGTCTCACAAGAACAATATCATGAGGATGAGACGTGATCATTTTAATATGCTGACGATCACTTTTCTCCATTTTCGGACCAAATATCCAAATATCGGACCAAATATCCTACCTCTTAGAGCCAAACAGTATGCCAAATAGCTGAACGTGAGGAGCTTGACCTAATTAGCATAATTATGGAACTGGGTCACACCAAGATGCTGATGCGCAGAAAACATCATCATGACTCTGCATCGACTTCGGAGAGTTTTGAGTTGCAGCTATATAATTTGTGGTTGACATTCATGAATAGATGAGTGAAACAAAAGGCAACCTTTTGGTTTCCGTTGCTTTTCTGGCGTGCTTTTTAGCTGATTCGCTTTCATATTTTCCTTTTCTTTTATGCTTTTTAGCTGGCAGGAGAGTGGAGTCTGCCATGTTTGCCCATGCCGACTTGTTTTGGTTAAAAATAGGTCAAACATGCCCCTACGGTGGTCACGTGATATTGTTGCTCATTTGCATCGGCAATCTCTGGAATCATAAAATGTGGGACGCATTTGTTCTCGGCAAAACATTTACACATAGGATATACAGTATGTGCAGCAGTGCAACTCCTCAATTTCAACTCACATCAACTTCAAATCAACACAAAACACCTTGAAACTCCAAGAGCAATAAAAATAGAACATTTCTGCCAAAAATTCAACTTTGCAGTCAGAACTTTTAACATTCTAACTCAACTTCTTTACTTTCCTTACTCACTTATGTAACTTTTTAACTTACTTTCCATACTTTACTTGCCTGCTTTACTGAGTCAACTTTCTAACTTCATTTACTTACTTAAAGCATATACAAAGAGCCATGGCCTCACTTTCGTTTATAAATGCCTTGAGACCTCAAGAATGGCACAGGAATAGGTTTAAGCATTAACAATAAATCTAATATAGTAATTTTTACGATTAAAGTGATTTACAGTGCCTTGCAAAATTATTCATACCCCTTGAACTTTTTCACATTTTTCCACCTTACATCCACGAACTTAAAAGTTTTTTATTGAGATTTTATGTGATAGACCAACACAGAGTAGCACATAATTGTGAAGTGAAACGAAAATGATAAATGGTCTTCAAAATTTTAAAGAAATAAAAATCTGAAAAATGTGATGTGCATTAGTATTCAGCCCCCCTGCGTCAATACTTTGTAGAGCCACCTTTTGCTGTAATTACAGCTGCAAGTCTTTTGTGGTATGTCTCTCCCAGCTTTGCACATCTCGACACTGAAATTTTTGCCCATTCTTCTTTGCAAAATAGCTCAAGCTCAGCCAGATTGGATGGAGAGCGTCTGTGAACAGCAATTTTCAAGTCTTGCCACAGATGCTCAATGGGATTTAGGTCTGGACTTTGACTGGGCCATTCTAACACATGAATATTCTTTGATCTAAACCATTCCATTGTAGCTCTGGCTGTATGTTTAGGGTCATTGTCTTGGTGGAAGGTGAATCTCCTTCCCAGTCTCAAGTCTTTTGCAGCCTCCAACAGGTTTTCTTCCAGGATTGCCCTGTATTTAGCTCCATCCATCTTCCCATCAACTCTGACCAGCTTCACCGTCCCTGCTGAAGAAAAGCATCCCCATAGCACGATGCTGCCACCACCAAGTTTCACAGTGGGGATGGTGTGTGCAGGGTGATGAGCAGTGTTAGTTTTCCGCCACACATAGCACTTTGCATTTAGGCCAAAAAGTTCAACTTTGGTCTCATCTGACCAAAGCACCTTCTTCCACATGTTTGCTGTGTCCCCTACATGGCTTCTTATGCCCGTCTTTCAACAATGGCTTTCTTCTTGCCACTCTTCCAAAAAGGCTAGATTTGTGGAGTGTACGACTTATAGTTGTCCTGTGCACAGATTCTCCCACCTGAGCTGTGGATTTCTGCAGCTCCTCCAGTGTGTTCATGGGCCTCTTGGCTGCTTCTCTGACCAGTGCTCTCCTTGCTCGCTCTGTCAGTTTAGGTGGACGGCCATGTCTTGGTAGGTTTGCAGTTGTGCCATACTTTTTCCATTTTTGAATGACGGATTGAACAGTGCTTCTTGAGATGTTCAGGGCTTGGGATATTTTTTTTATAACCTAACCCTGCTTTAAACTTTAAACCAGAACTTTATCCCTGACCTGTCTGGTGAGTTATTTGGTCTTCATGATGCTGTTTGTTCTTCAGTGTTCTCTAACAAACCACTGAGGCCTTCACAGAACAAGTGTAAGTATGCTGAGAGTAAATTACACACAGTAGGACTCTATTAACTAATTAGATGACTTCTGAAGGCAATTGATTGCACTGGATTGTATTTAGAGGTATCAGAGGACAGAGGGCTGAATACTAATGCACTCCACATTTTTCAGATTTTTATTTGTTTAAAAATTTGAAGACCATTTATTATTTTCGTTTCACTTCACAATTATGTGCTACTCTTTGTTGGTCTATCACATAAAATCTCAATAAAAAACTTTTAAGTTTGTGGTTGTAAGGTGGAAAAAATGTGAAAAAGTTCAAGGGGTATGAATACTTTTGCAAGGCACTGTATATAGGTAGCGGTCTGAATGAATGACCTTGACGTCTGCAACGTCACAGCAGGATGTCTATTGGTCTCTCATCGCCATTTCTGCTATACTAAAACACAGCTGACTGCAACTCCAATCCTCCATTTTGAGCACATAGATGTGTTGCTGGAGGGTGGAGCAACATGACAGAAGGTGGATTTATGTTGCATTCATAGCCCAAGAACGTTCAAACTGCAAAGATTTGGATACGTTTTGCAAGAAGTTCACGGGCATATTGGGCGCCTATGAAGTCAAGTTTATTTGTATAGCGCTTTTAACAATAAACATTGTCGCAAAGCAGCTTTACAGAATTTGAACGACTTAAAATATGAGCTAATTTTATCCCTAATCTATCCCCAATGAGCAAGCCTGTGGTGATGGTGGCAAGGAAAAACTCCCTCAGACGACATGAAGAAGAAACCTCGAAAGGAACCAGACTCAAAAGGGAACCCATCCTTATGAAGTGGTCTCTCCTCTGCTCTGCACATTTTCCTGAAGACTCATATGAGACCTCTGATCTGTTGAGGAGCGTTGGCTATAAGCCTGTATTGAAAGAGGGTGCAGTACCAATAATTAAAGGAAAAGAAAACAAGTATTTTATTTATTTATTTATTTTTAAAAGGAAAGTTCAGTTGCCCCAGTCCTCCCAGAGTGAGCAGAGGGTTGTTGCTAAAACCCGGGATGGAACGGGACATGACATATCGCTTGGGCAGTGACCTCCCCGCGGTTGTTGCTAAAACTGGTGACGTCTCGTTCCGTCCCGGGTTTTAGTAATTGCCTGAGCCGAGCAGTAATGGCGGAGTACTCTGTATGGACAAAATAGAGAATGAGTGGAGCAGCCGTCTTATTTCTAACCTGGATATTGCTGCCATCTCGCCCTTACGTGGAAGAAGCGAATAAACAGAGAACTGAATGAACAACTGAAAGTCAGATTGTTTCAAAACAAATCTGCCACAAGGTTGGCCTTCAAGAAGCGAGAACACAGACAGGTAAGCTCAGACTCTCATTTGGATACAACACAAAAAAAAAAAAAAAAAAAAACACACTGTTCACCTGCATTTAGATTAATACATATAACTTATATTGTGTGTTTAAGTTACCGGTATAAGATTATTTAATTTGCTTCAGAATGTGATTGTCTCAGTTCATCTGATTATTTAATTAGCCTTTTACGTTTTATCAGTGAAAATGCATGCATGTACTGGTACATGTATGTTGCATAAGTTATAACACCTATCCTGTTTTAATGAAAGTCAACCCACAATCAATGAAGTCAAATCAGTCTTAGTTGAGCAAGTCGGTAACGGGACTTCTTACTTTCACCATAAATTTTTATTTATATGACTTTGGTCTATAGCTGTCAAAAGCCTCGGCCTTAAAACCAGTTACCGCTGTGACGTCATGTACTCAGGGCTAGCTGGCAACTTTGCTGTCAATTTTAACTCTCAAAAAAAAAAATATTTTTTTATTCCCATTTATGCAGCATACAAGAGTCAAGGATGGAGATACTATCCACTCAGAAATTTATTTAAAAATAAAGGTTCTGTGTATATGCTTTAACTTTCAAACTTCCTTTGCTCACTTTATTTACTTATATAGATTAGTTACTTAATTTACTCACTTTAATTCGTTAATGTACAACGCCAATTCCAAAACATTTGGAACACTGAACTGTAAATAAAAACAATGTGATAATTTGCAAATCATGGAAACCCTATATTTCATTGAAAATAGTACAAAGACAACACATCAAATGTTGAAACTGAGAAATGTTATTGTTTCAAATAATTAGTTTTCTTTTGTTTCAGACATGTAAAAGCTTTTTACCTTTACCTGACATGTTTCAACGGTGTAACTTCCGTCTTCATCAGAGGGTCACCCGGATGTTGGTATGTGATGTGCCTTTATAATCAGCTGATGTTATGGAGGTGTGACCTCCCTGTCAATATTGACAGGTCGGTCACACCTCCCACTGTCAGTGTTGCCCCCTCAGGACGGCGCTCCAGGCGTGGGAGAGCATGTATGCCCCCTCATCCCTGTTTATTGTTCTTGGGCTACGCTTTCTGATTTCTATTGACTCCTTGATCCAACGGTGGTATCTGTTGTTCTCTTGCTGTATGATCTGAGCATTGTCCCAATCCATTATATGATTTTCCCTTATGCAGTGGTCCGTTATTGCTGATTTCAGGTTCTCTTGCATAGCTTTTTCTTTTATTGCTCTTGTTTGTCTCTGTTCTGTTTCTTTTTCACATTCCTTTTTATGTTCCTTTTTTCGTGTACTAAAACTCCTTCCTGTCTCCCCAGTGTAGGTTTTACTGCATGACTGGCATGGTATTTCATATATATTACATTACATTTATTGTGTTGGTCGATTTTGTCCTTAGGGTGAACTAGTAGCTGTCGTAGTTTGGTGTGTGGTTTCACGGGTGTTTGTATGTTGTGTTTTTTCATGGCTCTTTGGATTTGTTCTGAAACTCCTCTGACATACGATAGAGTCACTACTGCTTTACGTTCCTGTTTTTGGGTTGTCTGTTTTCTTCCTTTTTTCTGTGTCTTTTCTTTTGTTTTCACTTGTTGTGCACCTTTATGTATGGCCCATGGTGGATATTGACATGCGATCAGAGCTTGCCGTATGTGTTGTTCTTCTGTTGCGCGTTCTGTGGGATCGGTTATGATTGCTGCACGTTCGTAGAGAGTTCTGACAACTGACAGTTTGTGTGCGATGGGGTGTTCGGACGTCCTTGTCAATATTGACAGGGAGGTCACACCTCCGTAATATCAGCTGATTATAAAGGCAAGTCACATACCAACATCTGGGTGACCCTTTGATGAAGACGGAAGTTACACCGTCGAAACATGTCAGGTAAAGGTAAAAAGCTTTTACATGTCTGAAACAAAAAAAAACTAATTATTTGATTTAAGAAGAAGACATAATGAACGCAATATATTTAATGTTATTGTTTTTTGAAAAATATATGCTCATTTTGAATTTGAGGTCAGCAACACATTTCAAAAAAAAGTTGGGACAGGGGCATGTAGAAATAGCAGAAAGCAGTTTGTCATTGTCTTGCTGAAAGAAGGAAGGCCTTTCCTGAAAAAGATTTTGTCTGGATGGCAGCATATTGCATGTACATGCAAACATGTATACATCATTCAGCATTATTGATGCCTTCCCAGTACAAGCTACCCATACAGTATAATGCAGTACAAGCTACCCATGTCATGTGCACTAATGCACCCTTATACCATCACAGATGCTGGCTTTTGAACTGTGCACTGATAACAAGCTGGATGGTCCCTCTCCTCTTTAGCCTGGAGGACATGGCGTCCATGATTTCTAAAAACAATTTCTACTTTTGATTCATCAGACATCCAGGCAATCTTCCACGTCGCCTCAGTTCATCTGACCTGAGCATCACACTCAGTGTGTTTCTCTGACCTGCTCTCAGGTCAGGTCAGGTTCACAGCCTGCTACTGGTAACATTGTAACCCAGTACAACCTGCCGCATGGACGGGTGGTCGGCGTCTAAACCGGCTCCCCCACTGGTTCCACACCAGTAAGGAGGGTGACATGACACCCAGCAGGACGAAAAACAAGACCTGTCAAAGGGCGGATGAGCTCTACTTGAGCCAACGGCCATCATGCACAATGGCGGTTCTGATAAGTCAACTCGGCATCAGTTCCGGCACCAAGCAACGGGATGTTCCTACGGCCATCTCAGCTATGCGGTGTCGTCGATCAACAGGGCCTCCTGCCAAGGGATACTATACTCACGCCATGTAGTGTCGACATCATGGCGCAGCCTCACCTCGCTCAGTTAATCGTAAATGAGCTTGGGCCCAAAGAAGGTGGCAGTGTTTCTAGATATTCTTTATATATGGTTTTAACTTGCATTTGTGGATGCAGTAATGAACTGTTTTCATAGACGATGGTTTTCTGGTGTTCCTGAGCCCATGCAGTGATTTCCACTACCTGTCTGCTTTTAATGCAGTGTCATCTGAGGGCCTGAAGATCACAGGCATCCAATGTCAGTTTTCAGCCTTGTCTCTTGCATACAAAGATTTCTCCAGATTCTCTGAATCTTTTAATGATATTATGTACCACAGATGATGTGATTCCCAAATTCTTTGCAATTTTACATTGAGGAACATTATTCTTAAATTGTTGCACTATTTGCCCACACAGTCTTTCACAGAGCGGTGAACCCCTCCCCATCTTTACTTCTGAGAGATTCAGCCTCTCTGGGATGGTCTTTTGATACCCAATCATGTTACTGACCTGTTGCCAATTAACCAAATTAGTTTTTTAGCATTACACAACTTTTTCACTCTTTTGTTGTCCCTTTTCCAACTTTTCTGAAACGTGTTGCCGACATCAAATTCAAAACAAGCACATATTTTTCTAAACATAATAAAATCTCAGTTTCAGCATTTGACATGTCTTTGTACTATTTTTCAATTAAATATGCACCAAATCATTTTCCATGATTTGGAAATCTTCACATTCTGTTTTTATTTATGTTTTACACAGTGTCCCAACTTTTTTGGAATTGGGGTTGTATATATTCATTCATATATTTATTGATTTATTAAAAAGGGCATCATTAGTCCTCTTCACAACATTCTTGCTGCTGTTGGTGAGGAAGCAGGTGATTGGTAGTACTCACTTGGGCCCTCCACACTCCACGGCTGAGGCTTTGACTACTGGCAGCGGCTGGAATCCCACTGGCTCCACACTCAGTGTGTTTCTCTCCACAGCCTCCAGGATCGCTGAGCCCAGCTATAAAATTAAAAATGTGCAAACTTTTGCTTTTCTCATGTCAATATTCTGGTGCATATCATTATAAATAAAATGTTTGTCTATATGTTGTTTTAAATTTGATCTTATTTTACAAATGTATAAAAAAATCTGAGGCTACAGTGAACACAGGCTCACTGAAACTGGACAGGGTGGAAAACGACCAGGCAATGTTTTACCAGATTCAACTACCCAGTTGATCCTGTGTTCACTTTAGTCTCAGGTTCCTGTTCATGGCTGACAGGAGTGGAACCTGATGTGGTCTTCTGCTCATGTAACCCATTCATGTTTGACATTTTTTGAGATGCTTTTCTCCTCACCACAGTTGCAAAGAGTCTTTAATTGAGTTACTTCTTGTCAACTTGAACCTTTCTCACTCAAAAGGTGTGTAAGCACGAGAGAATATTGTGTATGAATATCCCTGGAGGTCAGCAGCAGATAAATTCTGTGCATTAAGTGGCAAGACAGGGTAACAGGTGCTGCTGTACTTGAGATAGCGTCTTCATCTTGCCTGGAATGAATTATTCTCCTCTATCAGCTCAGATGGGCTGGTCACATATGCAAAATGGCTGACTATCGTCTACCAAAACAACCGTACTCCTCACAGCTCTCCCATGGTACCAGACCAGTTGATACTCCAAAGAAGAGACACAAAGACCTCCTAAAGCACTCCTTGTTGAAGTGTGGAATCAATCCGAAGGAGTGGGACCAACTAGTGACAGAGAGGCAGGTTTGGAGGAGCACAATTTGGAATGATGTTCAACATTTCAAAAATACTTGACTTGCAGAGGAAGCTGTGCGCAGGCAAAAGCTCAACGACACCTAAAGACCCTGGAACAAATCTAAATCGATCTCTGTCTAACTAATACATTCAGCCGCCATACTCACCAGTGAGTTGCTGTGACAACGACGAGATATACACACACACACAAGCCATAACTTTATGACCACTGACAGGTGAAGTGAATAACACTTGGAAGCAGGAAAAATGGGCAAGCGTAAGCATCTGAGCGATTTTGACAAGGGCCAAATTGTGATGGATAAATGACTGGGTCTTGAGCATCTCCAAAATGGCACATCTTGTGGGGTGTTGATTCACATGGGGCATGAAGACCAATCTGCCGACTCAAACAAAACGGTGTCAGCCAGCATTAACGTTTTCAGCAGATTGTGCTACAGTAGCTCTTCTGTGAGATTGGACCATATGGGCTAGCCTTTGTGCCCCATGCGATTCAATGAGCCTTGGCCACCCATGCTTCCAAC